>NW_011967167.1:0-6237 GCF_000949405.1 Vollenhovia emeryi
TGCTATTGCACGAGTCACCATCGAAGGAGGGTTCCTGATTCGACATTTCAACCAAATCTGGAACCGGATGTCGTCGTTCTCACCCAGAATCCAAGAACCCATGAATGAAGTGTATCTACCTTCAATGGGCCAGTCAATCACGAGTCAAGAAGATTTCATGGCTACTGACAACATGTCTGTTCCTCCTACGACCATGGATGATGCGTCTGTTTCTACACCGTCTACTAAAATTGATTCTACAACTTTGTCCACGACTTTGGACAATGTGTCTGTTCCTACATCGTCTTCTGCAACTGTTTCCTGTGAGCAACTTCCTCCACCTGAAAAGATTGTTCGTCGTTCTGAACGGCTCTTACATCACCCACGGTTTAACTACAAGGAAGGAATTCGCCGCTACCGTTGATTTCTTTTCCGTTGAAGGAAAGAAGTGTTGGGATGTGTGCCTACATGCGAAGATGCGGAATTGCTATATGAAATTATGCGAACTGAATGTATGCGATGATGTAGGCTTTTGTCGGTTGTTGATTAGCAACGCAGAAAGAATCGGACTCCCGAGCTATAAAGACTTCTGTATTGAGTAAAGATTAATTTGTGAGTTAACACGCACAAGCTGAGTTATTATTATATTCATATTACGGACCTTCCTGTACTATGTAACTCAACAGTATGCTAGGACCAGTATTCATAGTCAGATCTTATACTCAAGACCATCGTGAATTTATCTAAAGATGCTGTATGGAACATTTCATTGGCTACGGAGTATCTAAAGATGATCTTAAAACAGTCTTGAATATAAAATCTAATTATGAATTCTGGTCCTAGTGTACATACAAATGTTCATATGTACACGGAAAAAAATGATGTTTCAAATAACAGTGTAATTGAAACTACAAAATTCGTGATATCATCTTAAAAAATAACTTTTTTTAATAAAAAAGGCTTAAAAAGATGCCAAGTATAAACGTCATCCAATTAAAAATTATATAATTTAATTATTTGGATAACTTTTATTTAAGAAAAATTTTAATTTTCTCCCTCCCTCCAAAGTATCTTCTCTACAAAAGTAATGATATCATCAAATGGCGCCAACTAAACTGAATATTTATAAAAACTAGGTACATTATTATTTTTTATATTAAAATGTTATAGTCAAACAATCGAGCATAAAATTTTATCGGAAGAAATAAAGGAAATAATATTAATAAGACAAATTTTTAATACTTATTCCATAACAGTTTAATGCAAATAAATTTAATACAAATAAATATTTTATTAAAAGATCGCCTTTTCTAATTTAATTGTGGGATACATATCGAGCCTGATTCATGACATCATTGTTTATTAAAAAAACTTGGCGCTGCTAAACCAAATGTTAATTGCGCTCTTCCTCTTTCCTTACAAAGTGTTAAACTCTTTCTTTCTTTTGTACATACGTGTGCTATATTATCACACGTGTGTATCCCATAATTAAATTAGAAAAGGCGATTTTAATAAAATATTTATTTGTATTAAATTTATTTGCATTAAATTTTTATGGAATAAGTATTAAAAATTTGTCTCATTAATATTATTATTTTCTTTATTTCTTCCGATAAAACTTCATGCTCGATTGTTTGACTATAATTACCATATTCAGGAGAAATTCTGATAATGCAAGATATACAAAGATTATTTCTCACTTTTATCTATACGCTTAATGAAAATATTAAGTGACTAGCAACAAATAAAAGTTGGTATATCCTTAGTTTGTGTAAATAAAAAGGTTCAAATTTTTATGTTTCAGTGTTAGATTCAAGCGGCAGATTTAAACCAGGGTTCCTCTACGGAAACAATTATTGGTTAGGAAGTCGTAGTCAGTGCATCGATACAATGAATACGAATCCTATACAGATTTCAGAACAAAAAATGTTAAATAACATTCTGTATCATGATCCGCAAAAATTTCTGCCTTTTAAAATAAATTATTTTGCCGCCCATATTAGACACAACAGTACTCTACAATATCACACATATGTATATAACGAGGTAAGTTTATAAAATTTCTATAAAACGAAATACGACACGAAAAACATAAAATACGACCAAGAGATTCCATTGAAATATTAGGTTTAATAATGAAACGTAATATCATTTCATATTTGATATTTAAATATATAGAAAGGTTGATTTCAGGATGTGATTACGCTCGGACTCTGTTTACCAGCATCATGCACTATACAAAACTTAAATTCCATATTGGAAAGTGTACTTCATGATAGAAGTATCTTCATCGATGATCTCTATTCAACTAACTTACAGCTGATCCGGATAAAAGATTTCAAAAAAGATAATAAATCGCTATCCTATGGTGCATTAGGTTTCTTCAGGTACGTCATAAAAAAACATGAAAATTATTTCACTCATATAATAACAATTTTACAAACATTAACAACATATGTAAATATTATACATGATTTTTACATTAGTTATGTAAAAGTGTAAAAATTAATAAAGAATTATTCTATTTGCAGTGTAGTTTTAATAGTTTTTCTTATGGCAATAATCGGAACAGTATACGATATTATTTGGTATCAAAAGCTGGCAAAAGGAAATGAGAGGACTAATACTAACCGCAGTAAGTATGACTTCCGAAACTTTTAGAAAAATTTCTATTTTAAGTTTTTAAAAGACCACATACAATTTCGATATACATATGTATTATAGCTTTTACTTCCTACAAAACAGATTCTATATCGAAATTATTTAAATAATTAAAAATAATAATTATTATTATTAACAATTAATAATTCATTAATTAATGAATTATGTGCCATTATTTTTGCAATTATCTAATATTTTAAATTATTAATAATCAGCAATACAATTTTTGCGTACTATTATTGTATATTATGTGTATGCACCACTTATAGAGATTTTCTTTATTCAATATTAATAATTCTTACTTAAAGCATTAAAATTTTTTTCTTAATCATAAAAATTTTTAATTATGACGATCAGGTCGAAACTACATGTCCCAGCAAGTAGAAAAAATTTTCAATTTACCTTTCTATCCGGAGAATAACATAGGAAAAATATTAAGATGTTTCTCCGTATACAGCAACACAAAAAACATATTTAATACAAAATTAGAAGCCGGTACAATACCAGTCATTCATGGCTTAAAAGTTTTAAGCATGTATGGCTTAATTATGCTCCACACCCAATATTTTTCATGGGATACTCTCGGTAAGTAATTTAAACTGTATCTGTAAAATAAATTTCTCTGATGTTTTTTACACGCATAACAAAGATTGTTGATGTTCACAGACAATAAAGTAGAAGTATGGAGATTCCTCGAGGATCATATGTATTTAATGGACATCGAAGTTCTAGGAGTCGAAGTATTCTTTTTGTCAAGTGGCTGTTTTATAACGTATTCATATTTGCGACAACAACCGAGCGCAAAAAAGGAGCTTCAAAATTACAGACAGAAGATAATATATCTTCTCACACATACAACAAAAAGATTTATAAGGTATGTTATCGTGATTATTGCAGACAGCAATAAAAGCAATTCGATAATAAATAATAGTATCCAGTAAAGAGTTAAAAGATAATAATAAATAGTTCTTCGATAGTGTATAGTATATACATTATATACTATAGTGTATAGTATACATTTCATCTGGCATGTCGTGAATAGCGTTAAAATGGCAATTATTTCACGAACACAATAACAATATGACAGATATTAACAATAAATGTGATTAGTGGAAAGATGTGAAAATATTATAAATAATTTTTATCTTAATGTTTTGAAAATATGAAAAATCAAGAAAGAAATGTTTGCAGAGTTCCGCGCTTTGGTATTTTCTCTTATTATTGTACGCATCGAAATAATTTTTTATTTTCCACACATTTATAATAAAATTTTGTTAAGGTTGACGCCGGCTTACATGATAGTGATTGGACTATCAAAATTAAGTTCTGATTGGTTCGATAAGACATCGCAATTTTACATGTATGAGAGGTCGCACGAAACTTGTCCAAAGCACTGGTGGATAAATCTTTTGTACATAAATAATCTTTTTCCTGTTGATGACATGGTACGTACATATTTGGATCAGCTAAAAATTATGTTTAGAGGCGCATAAAAGTTTCATTCTACATATAATTTTTACTGCAGTGCGTGAGTTGGACCTGGTATCTAGCTAATGATATGCAATTTTACATACTCGCTACCATGCTATTGATTTTTTCGACTGTGTAAGTTAATCGAATACGGATGATTTTATAACTAGTACTTTGTGTATATTTTAATAAATATATATTATAAATTTCAGATACTTTTACGTTGCTGTTACGATATTGAGTATACTTTTAATAGGCTCCACTATTCTTAGCGGTTATATTTCATACGTTCACAAATATACTCTGATGTAAGTTATCAAAATAATGTGTTTATTATGAAATTAATTAAGAGGACCATTTTCTCATTGTTGCAGGTTAACTGAACTTGCTGAACTTAGGGATGTGTTATATTCACCACCATGGATGAGAATAAATCCATATATTATTGGAATGATTGTAGGTTACGTTTTAGCAAAATTGAACAATACTTTGGTCTTGAAAAGGGTAAAATATTAATTTTACTTTTATTGTATACATATACAGATCTGTATCAATCAACTATATGTCATAGCATAAATAAAAATGTATTATAATAATTTTACATATGTATATTTCAGAAAATTATAATGTTGTGTTGGTTGCTTGCTAGTGCTTGCATTAATGGTGTATTATTTGTGTTTTACAAGCGACGCCCATCTGTTCTGGCTAGTGCTATTTATGTAGCACTACACAAAATAATTTGGGCTATAGGTCTAGCATGGATTGTAATAGCGTGTTCCACTAAACACGGAGGTCCGTTTTTTTTATTAGTATACATTCTTATTAAATTGTTACACTTTTAAGATAATAGTGATATTTTATATTTTAAGTTTTGTCATCGTTTCAAAACATGTCATTTTATTTATTGTATGCTCGGTTTTGTTCTAGGAATCGTTAATCAGTTACTATCGTTCAAAGGCTGGATCCCTTTCAGTAGGCTCACGTACTGTGCTTATCTTTTAAATCCAATCATTATACGGTCAATAAATTTCTACAGCGATACTTCAACGCATTTTGAATTTCTGTCTTTGGTAAGTATACGGATACAACAAATCCAAAATAAATAGAAAATTTATCAATTTTGTTAAATATTTGTTCCCAGGTTATTTTGAGTGTGGCATATACGGCAATCATTTATTGTTGTTCTTACATACTGTCTGTGACGGTGGAGATACCCTGTATCTTGTTAATGAGAGAGTATGCTCCCTGGTGTAAGAACATATTACAAAGTGTTCAAATTAGGAGCCAAAAGCTACGATGACGTCACATTTCGAACACTTTGTAATATTTTCTTACGCCATGGAGCATACTCTCTCATTAAATATTCGGTGTGCACACAATAACACAACATTCTTGTAAAATAAAATCTGTATCTATTGTGTATATTTATCAAAGTTTTTAATAATCATCGAATCATACAATACTTCTACAGTTTATTTTATTTCATTTAATTTATGTATGTAATTGCAACGAAAGAGATTGTTAATAAATTTATTATTTCTGTATACTAGCCATATTCCAACTTATAGACCTACCTATTCATTTTCTACCTACTCATGTTTCAACATAATTGCGCCAGTGGGATTTAATAGGGGTTTCAATCTCGCACATATGCGAGAATGTATATATATAGAAGCATACTCCACCTGAATTGTAACCAATAAAAAGAAATCAAAGTATACTTCGTACAGCACCTTACTTATAGGTACTCCATCAGAGTGGCCAATATTGACCACTTACTTCGTCGTATCTAGTCTTCCTTCGTTGGGCTAGATTGGACATACCTTTCGTTGCTCCCGGCCATACAATCTGGTCATTTTGACCAGAGATCAGAAAGGAAGAAAACTCCTTCCATAGTCGGTTATCGTCACCGACAAATATTTCGTACGGTTCGAATGTACAAGTGTCGATCGTATCGTAAAATGCACGACCACGAGAGATTAATTAAAGAAAAATATTAATTAAAAAAACTTTACTGTATATACGAATCAAATTTATCTTTACTTCCGTTATTTATTTAAAAATATTGACCACCTTCGTAACTTGATCTTTGAATTCGAAATTCACGTAGATATAGAAAAAAATTAA
>NW_011967167.1:6572-13254 GCF_000949405.1 Vollenhovia emeryi
CTTCGCGTTAGAGTGATTTTAATCATATTCCTCGGATAAATTAAAATTTATAATATGGATAAAATTAAATAATTAACCCTGCAACGGGACTCATGGGTCATTCGTTGTTTTGAAAATGTGAATTCCTGGGAAAACAGTTAGGCTCGGGCTTTTTGTTTTGGTATGTAAAAAAAGTTTGGGGTGGGGATGGAATGTGGCCGCCAGCGCGCCGGAATCCACCAGTGTACCTACGACTGGCAGCGAGAACAAATCTCCGAACGACACGAGTGATCCATGAATCCTACTAACGTATGTAAAATCCGTTTTAAAAAAAGTAGTTTTTTTTTACAAATATGTTTCTTAACTCGTAATATATATAATTTTAAAGGTTTGAAGTCGATAAGTGCGCAAATGAGTCTAAAATATGAAAAAAATATGAAAATATGAGTAAAATATATGAGTCTAAAATAGCGACAGAATGCCAAAAAGAAAAAGGTGTCACTTCTGCCCAACCAAAACAGACAGGAAAACGTTCTTCTGCTGTTATAAATGCAAAGAACCGGTTTGTGACGATCATCGACTTGCGTGATGCTGTCCAGAATGCTCGTAAAATTTCAAATGATGTAACATTATGTTATTAATTATGTAATTTTATGTTAATTTCATATAAATGCCAATACTTGACAACTTACCTACAGAGTGTTTCATTTTAATCATCCATATTATATCTTATATTTTTCAGTATTAGGTTCCATAAGCCACCATTAGAAGATAAGCGATATTCAACTCTCAAAATAAATACCCTTTTTTAGAAACTGGAACTTTCCTATATTTTTTTCTTAAAGTACCTACCCTTAAGTAAAAAGTCCTAGTAGGATTTTTTTTATAAACTAATTAACAAAAGTTATGAATTTTATAAATTTACTCCGATTTGCCTTTGTTCAAAATCAAAATTTTTAATGACAAAATAATCTTTATTATGTTTTTATTGTTGTGATTGATAAATAAGATGTCAAGGAACATCTATGAATTTTTTCAGAATTATTTGTTTACTTTAAGGTTATTTAAATCATCGCGGACACCAATGACCCATGAGTCCCGTTACTGGAGGTCGAAAAACAGAGTCCCGTTGCAGGGTTAATAATTAATTGAAAATTTTTCCTGAAAAACCGATCGCGAAAACCGACCGCGAAAATACAAAGATGCGTGTGACTATGCAAAATGTACATACATATAATTTTATATTCTAGATTATATGTATATTTTTTATCTATTTCTCTTGTTTTTTTTTCCTGTTATATTCGGTTAGGCTTATAGCAGAAGTTCTTGCATGTATCATTGTGTATTGCAATAAACATAACAACAACAACAGAAAAAATAATAATAACGACTCTCTTGTATAATTGAATCCCTTTTTCTATCCATTTATATATCTTTTCTATTATTATGTATAATCAATAGCGATTTATATTTATTTAATATAATACAACAATTGGTAATAATTATATATAAATTTTATCTTTTATCCAACTTTCTACGTATGCACATATCATCATTATTTTTAGAATAAGCGAAATACAAAATATCGGTCTTCGACTGGAAAATGAAATTATGTTGCCGATTAACTATTAACTCATTGAATAGAATTTTTGTTTTACATTGCAGCGCTACGATCAGGATTAGTCGGAAATGATTAGCTGCTAATAAGCGGAACTAATTTCTTGCATGGACAGCGTTCCCGATCCCGAACCTGATACGGAAGTGGTGTTCGTCGAAGTATCGCTGTTCATCGGAATCTTGCAAAATGGGCCGCAACTACGCCCACCGAATCGTTTTAGCAGCAGCTTCTTGATTTTCTTTGTACAGACGAATATGATAAAAATGATGACACCTTGCAAGGCATTTATTATGTAGGTGGGATACCAGACTACCTCTGGCACGAAATCGGAATTGATCGACCATGCTAATAACTCCATAACCCAGGTTATTCCCATTACTATAAACAGCTTCAGGTACATATTAAACCTGTGTGAAAAACATATATTTTTATATTAGCTACGATTACGACCATTATTATAGATATTAGATATATGTATGGGATTTCTGCTAAGAGTATCGAAGTACACACGAACACAGATATTTTATCGTTATTTTTATAATATAATTTTAGTAACATTAAGAAGCACAATCTCTAGCAAATCTAATATTATATGTTAAGAAATAATAGGCTAAATTTTAATCACAGAAAATATAAAAGTTTCTCTTAAGAAATGCAATATTTAAATTTATAAATTATAAAGATTAACAGCTATATGAAAGCGTAAAAATTATGCTCTTGTTGAAAGTAAGAAAGTGGGATTCGATATTACTTTCGAAGTTTCCTGGTAAGCGGATATATTTGGTTCTTTTATTAAGACAAATTTATATGTATCGATATACAACGCGGATGTACAATAGCAAACGTTCGATGATTGTATTATCCTGACAATAATATTTATGAAATAATCTTTATCTGGTCTAATAATGGAAATCGGAGAATTGCGTATCGTGTAGTTTTTTTATCTGAGTGGCAATAATTTTTTTGTAGTTTGTTAATTCTTTTCGATCGTACGGACCTCTGCTTATTTTCATTGTGACGCTTGCTCTCCGAGTCTCTTAGCTGATGGGCGGTCCGTTTATTCTGATACAAAATCGTTAGCGTTGTGACGACGAAGAAACAAATATTAGCGACAACAGTAGCACCCATAGGTACATAGAAATATATAGTTCTTGCATTGTTCTCTGAAACGAATTCTTTGCATTATACGCTAGTACATGTAGACATCCATTATTTTCGTTAAATTAAATTTAATCGAGGCTTCAGTTAACTGTTAGAGATGGCATTGTCAATGCAATACTTACCGCTGAACCAAAATTTTATCCTACACATTTGCGGTCGGATCCAGCTTTTGGGTATTCCTGGGGCATAATCCATGATGGCGCAGATAACATTAATGATGAAGGTAATTCCCCACGCGTATAATGAATACATCACATACTTCTTTTTATCTTGCTTTACGCTTGTTTGATACGAACGACATCCTCTGTGAAACGTGCGATTATTTAGTCAATGATAAATTGTTTTTCAACATATGTACTTGAAAATGAAAATAGCTTATTTTTTTGTACAATACAACCATTTCTATCTTAAAAGTAAGGAGAGATTTCTTGGCGTAAAGTTTATTGGGTCTGACTGTATGAAATATGAAAGTCAACAAAATCAGCTTTTGTACTTAAAATTGAACATTGTGATACTTGCGTACTCATATAATATGAAAAGCTGTATTGTTTACCTGAACGTCCACCAAATATCGAAGCACGTTACGTTCAACCAGAAAAAACTCGACAAAAACGAGAAATTGAAAATATAGGCTGGAAAGATCGAAAAGATAATGTATTAAATATGAATCATGTATTAGAATATCGATCAGATTTATAGTTATTAATATACTTGTCTGTGAGATTTACTTAACCTTCCCGTCTTACAATTTTATAAAAAAAAAAGGTAATTTGAAACAAATGGTGTATCGAATCAAGTACGTTATCGTATAATTTCTGCAACAAGATAACAAATTATCTACAAAAATGTGACATGCATAATTATTACTTGTGCTTTTAAAAGTTTAATGACTTTCATTTTATTGAGTTAGAAAGAAACAAATACGTCTAATCTAATAATTGTATACGTAAAAGATATGTTGCTACATTATTATAGAGTTTATGCTGTACCTAGTGGAACGCAATATTTCCATGCTGCTAATGCAGAAGTTTGTTGGCCAAAGTACATAATCGCGTACGTGACAAACAATGAGGCAACGTGTGCACGCAACGTGTAACCATGCATGTTCCGGAGCTCTGGTAATATAGAATACACGACGAATGTCAGCAGTAGAAACGGCAGAGATATCAGGAGACACACGGATACATATATCGGAAATCTAGTTTTACTAGTACAGACGATCACGTCGTAAATATTTCGCAGCAAGATGGCAATGCAATAGGACCTCGGTGAGATGAGCGCGTTGCCGGGGCCTTGATATAAAGAGCCATTGACGAGGAACCGGTACCCACTGGGATGGAGCAAATAGCGTCCAAATTCTTGTTCAACGCACGGATCGCGAACGGTCAGTCGAAACAGCTCGTTCAATCTTTTGCCCACGGAATTGTTTGCATCTTCCAAGGTCACGCCTGGAAAGGAGTAATTGTCCTGCCCGGCGACGCATTTACCCTGCACCGTCAGGCTATCGCCAAAAGGACAGCAGAGCTGAATGCATGTAACGTCGTCACACTCTTCGTACGGAACAATGGTAGCTGTAGTATTATTATAGTCGTCATTATTGGAATTTTCATAGAGTTCGTGTGACGTGGACTCGCTCTCGCCTTCGGTCCCCGTGAGATTTTCATTCATTTGTTGAAACACGAGGTCGCCGACCTCTGTAGAATTTTCATTAGGCTCCGTAGATACCGGATTATTCCGTTCGCGATTTCTACCGACATATCCGCGAGTCTCGTGATCGTTTCTTGTAGAATTAACACGGGGCTTATATCGCATCTCGTAGTCGTCCTCGATAGAATCTTCACATGAATTGCACCACCGTGTTGGCTCAATCTCGTTTTTCGTAGAATTTACGAGGGGATTGTACCGTACCGTCGAATTGTCGCTCCGCTCATCGCCAATCGTAGAATTTGTCCGAGACTCCGAGGTTGAAGCAACAAGCACGAGACACCACAATACAATTGGTGGAAACATCATTAAATTACTCATTAGTTCGGTTTCTCTCTGTGCGTTTTTTTCAGTAAAAATGTCTAACGCGAAACTACGCGATATAATTATGGAATCGAGCGTTATAGCTGCATTCTGCAACGGTTTTGTCCGAGGAGCTACAAAGAATGAATTTCATTTTGGAATGGACACGCGAATGCATGTTAGAAAAACCAATGACATCGACTGAAAAAGGTACCTAGACAAGGCAGGTTCTCGACTGTGGATGACAGAACGACAAGGAGAGACTTTGAATTCTTCGAAAACGACGATCTCTAGTGTATATGAATGTAGGATAATTCCTACTAAAGAACGGGGAAAAAGTTATTGTTATAATATCTTGTATCCACAGTGCTCATAAACCCATAGTGTAAGACTCCAACTTTAATATTTAATTTCTCGAAAACTAAATTGGTCAAATCACTTGAAACACGAACAGTCGATGCATTATTCTGCCAATAACGTTTTGCAAAAATTGTATGTGATTCTTACTATGATTGCTTCTTACTATCTTGCTATAAGTATGATTGATTCTTACTAACTTGCTATAAGTCACCAACCTCTTAAAAATCATCCCGTAATAAAAGACGTAATAAAAGACAGTGTAAAAGACGAGCCGGTAAAAGATCACCGACAATGAGTCATAAATCAATTCAAAGTTCTGTGTATGCCTCATGAATGAGTATTTTATATTGTCATGGCAGAAAATTTTCTGATGACTATTCATGCAGTGATTATATGACTATCAAAATGATATCTGAAACTCGCGATGTCATTGATTGTTAAAACATCAAGTATTCGTCAGTTAAGTCATATATTAATCATATATTAGTTAATTAAATCATATATTCGCCAAATAAATCACACATTAGTTTTATTTTTGCTGTCAATAGGACTTAGGAACATAACATCCCGTGAATGTGGTATATCGACGTCGATTTTCGTCTCACGAGTCCTAATTTAGAACGTTTACTTGGGCCCGTATTCTGAATCCTCTTTTATCGATAAAAGAGGATTCAGAATACGGGCTTTGGTCATTTCGCGACCAAAAATTACCATCATTACGACGTCATTTTGCTACTTGGGTAGCATCGGATGTATTTTCGTGCATATAACGTAATGCAGCATTAAATGTAAGTCGTGCAGATTCCTTAGACTGAAAATAACAATCTTTGTAAACGATACACGTGGCGGTCACAAAAGAGTATGAAGCTTATTCAATGCTGTATATCTCTTGCATCTTGTATAATATTATAATAGCGTCTTGTGGCATTTTATACCCATCTGATGATATTGACGATAATTCAATCAGATAAGATAATCTTTTTTTCCAATGATATCCTCGTTCTGCATGTATGCCATTAGGACAGAACGAGGACGAAACAGATGAAGAGTGCTGAGAATAAGAAATTTATTTGGTCTCGACATGTTACAGGAATGTGTGTGTGTGTGTGTGTGTGTGTGTGTGTGTGTGTGTGTGTGTGTGTGTGTGTGTGTGTGCGTGCGTGCGTGCGTGCGTGCGTGCGTGCGTGCGTGCGTGCGTGCGTGCGTGCGTGCGTGCGTGCGTGCGTGCGTGCGTGCGTGCGTGCGTGCGTGCGTGCGTGCGTGCGTGCGTGCGTGCGTGCGTGCGTGCGTGCGTGCGTGCGTGCGTGCGTGCGTGCGTGCGTGCGTGCGTGCGTGCGTGCGTGCGTGCGTGCGTGCGTGCGTGCGTGCGTGCGTGCGTGCGTGCGTGCGTGCGTGCGTGCGTGCGTGCGTGCGTGCGTGCGTGCGTGCGTGCGTGCGTGCGTGCGTGCGTGACGTGCGTGCGTGCGTGCGTGCGTGCGTGCGTGCGTGCGTGCGTGCGTAGCGTGCGTGCGTGCGTGCGTGACGTGACGTGCGTAGCGTAGCGTGACGTGCGTGCGT
>NW_011967167.1:16221-25792 GCF_000949405.1 Vollenhovia emeryi
AACGGAATTTTTACCAGGGAAATGCTCAAGGTAACATTTATTGATGCAAAGTCGACCTCATAGGTCATGGACAGTTACATCGCCTGCTTCCCGCCTTTCACACAGTTCTTGATGAAAAGAAAAAAAAAATCGAAGCGATAGCACAGCCATACGCAAGATCTTCTTCCGGGATTTTCCTTGTCAGAGTTGATCCAGACGTAGAAAGTTTGATGAAAGCGGATGGTATGTTAAGTTACAATTCACAGGCAGAACAGGTTCGTGATTACATTATAATGCTGCTGAAGTGACATTATTATAACTTTTAAGTGATGAAGAAAGTCATGATGACGCCATCATGATGTCGTTGTGAGTTTAATGTTTTACCTGGAAATTACATAGAAAGTCTACAAGCTGCAAGCTATATCGGTTATAAACGGACACATAAAATTGGATTACTATTCGTTGATCTTACCTCTTTCGCGTTTTATGTAATGCCGTTGCACTTGAATTATGATCGTCGCAATTAATGCATAATAGTATCTTTAAGTTCCGGGATGTAAGTTTTCTCGAAAGTCCTTGACTAGTTGTCTCTGATATTATTTTACATTTACGATTACTACTCGAGAATTTTATTAATAGTCATTCAAGAATTGTACGGTATAATTACTTGACTATCCGGTTTTTATCTCAACCGGTTTGCGTCGGAAAAGTAAAACTTATGAGAAAGAAACAGTCTTTCATTTATATTGTTTTGCTGATTTATACGCGCAACACTGGCTGTGCTTAAAAAATCATTGGCATTGCTACAAATTTTTAACTCAGATGTAGAGATGCACAGTCTCAGTACGTGTAGAGATATATTTTCAGCATCGAAACACAAAAATTGGAATTTTAGAACACAAATAGTCCTACTAGACTTTATTTACGCGAAGTTGTAGTTGCGTTGCATCTAAAGATAAGAATAATTGTTTTAACGGTAAGAGATAAAAGGAAAGTAATTGAACAATTTGACACAAGCAGAAAGTGCTGTTTGATGAGGGAAATACATATTACCTGTACGTGATTAATAATGCGGAATTAGTGAATGATCTTTATGTAATAAAACTTTGTAAAACAGATCGGAGCATTACCGTATTGTTAACACAATGTAATTACGCATTTATCGAAGGCGTAAGCGAGATAAGGTTTATTTATCACACACACATTTTTTAGACACATTGTTAAAATCTCATATCAAGTAGGACACTGTTACTTATAACGATTATGATTGTGTTTAAGCTGAAAGATATGGAACAGTTAGAATGATTAAGTTAACACAAATTAAACACAGTGCTCGGTTCCGCGATTCACTTCACGGCAAAGCGAATAGCGCACGAATGTACTCAGGCAAACAACAAGACGGAACTACTGGATGATGAGCCATTAACGGCGGTAAGAAAAAAAAGCAATTTATCGCACTGGCATTAACGCATACGCAGCAATTCGAGATAAAAACTGTCGATAAACCTCTAAAGATGGTATAGTTTGACCAGTTTAAACGATATACATATATTTCATGTCTTTTCTACTGTCACTGTTTTTAATAGAAGGTGTATAATTTTTCTTACATAATTGGATTTTCCTTATTAAAGGTAGTAATTTAGATGTAAAAGTATCAAGATAAAGTTATCAAATGATTAGTGCAGTTTACTACGACGTGTATTTATGCTTATTCATCTTATTATTCAAACTTCCTTCGAGAATGAATATCGAGTGGGGTCTTTAGAATGGAAACATATCTTGAAACGCGAGTGAATTGTTTTTAATCAATATCAAAGTTATACGTTTCCAAGAGTTTCGCTCTGTTAAATAACTTTACGGTTCTGTAAAGAACCCTTTGACACTACGACCAATTCTATTAAATCGATCCATTCTCGTCAAACTATGTAGGTCATTTGAAAATTTCTCGGAATTAATTACAGTTGTGTCGCATACAGACGTCATACATTAAATGGAAAATTCCACCCTTCTACGAACACGTCTAAAGTTCCGATTCATTCCGGGATGTACATTCATTTTTGTAGATCTTTGAGGAAACATCTGCGTGATCTCTGAAAAATGAAAACATAGTGCCATTGTAATTAAATATCAATGAATTAAGGTACGATTTGTTGTCGCATCTTCCTTATTCGCTCCGTCGGACTTCGATCTATTTTCATCCTGGAAAAAATTTCTTATTGGCAAATACATTTTGGTTTCTTTGCATCCCCTCGTAGAAATTTTGCTAAAAATATAGTGAAACTTTGTGTTGAAACTTGGGATTTAAAAATCCCTTTCTCTCAATTGATCTCGTTTTATTATCATTTCATCGATATTTCCATTAGGATCATTTGACAAATCAGAGTTTTGTAATGGATGACTTTGGAGCATTATATGTGGCCCAAATTTCTTGATATAAAGAGAGATTGTTTCATATGTGTTGGAAGATAAAAAATAATTATAAAAAGAGACGAGTTGTCTTATTTCATTCCGAGAATAAAATAAATGACCTTATACGTTGAAGCACTCGGAGGAATTGTTTTCAATTTTTGTAAATGACCCATTTCTTTTTTCCCATCTTCTCATATACGTTATGTATATCATGCTATGTTTATACACATTTGTATAAATATATGAATACATTATATATGCGATAAAAATATGTACAGCGCTATTCATTAATGCCTGGGCATTTTTATCATCATTTTGTCCATCTGTACAAATCACTGACAATGAGTTTCAGGCTGCATGTATGTACTACCACAGACTTATATAGAAGTCTATGTGACTTCTATAGAAGCCTGTGTGTACTACAGCCTTGAACTAATCGATGTATAGATGGGAATAAAGATTATGAAAATGTAATCCTAGTAAAACTGAGGTCCAGGCAAGTAGCACTGTATTATTGTACAATTCAACGCGATAGCTTATATTAAAAATTGAAGATGAAATAACTAAAGTATCTATTTTAAACATCTCTATAATTTTTATTTAATTTATACTTCTTCACTATCTCTTCACTATTTCTTGAATACCTTTATTCTTATCTAATAGCTCGTCTTACAATAAATCTTACAATAAATAATTTATCATTTAAACACATTATATTTGTCGATAATGATTCAAGTTTTCTTCGTAGTTTGTCTAAAAGGTATGGCGCACCGGAGCAGGGGCGTCATTGCGCTCCTTTCCTAAGCACTGACCACAGCCTGTTGACGAGGAAGGGGGAAAGGGAGTAAGTTGAAAATGAACTAATAAATAATTAAGTGAAAGGTAAAATTAAACAAACGTAAAATAGAAATAATTATAATTTATTTCTTACAAGCAATGGCGATTGTTTTCTTAAGTTATGCCTGCTAATAAAAATCTTTAACAGAACGTCAATGTCTACAGCTTTGATTATATCGCGGTATGTATTAATGACACTAGAATCATTCAACCTTTTCTGAAGCATTGTGGAACGCATGTATGTTTTCAATCGCCGGAGAGTTGAAAAGGAGCGCTCCTTCGAACACTGCGAATTTCAAAAAACTTCTCTTTTTTTTCGGGGACAAGTATTTTATCCGTCGATCTCGAGGTATGGAATTCCATGCCTAGGCTACATTGAGGTTTTGACGAGGCCGTAAGGGCCGTGCCGACGCTCCTGGATCGGAGCACCAATCGAAAGCTATCCAGACGGCGTCGACATTCTTATACGAGGAACTCCGACTCCGGTAGAAGCTGTCAGCACCTGTCATTGCTCGTCATTGAATACCTACGCCGCGTCTTAACGATTCGGACCGTTTGTTCGCAGAAGAAATCGGTCCGGATGAGTTCCCTGCACCTGGCAGACGGTAAGTACGCGACAACCGAGCCTCTGCCGAGAGGATGTTGCTTTACAGAGGATGTGCGCTCTTATGAAGAGCTGGTAGGGCCTTACGTGCGGTTGGCCCCACGTCACGTCGAGCCCGTTCTGAGAGAGCTAACTTCTGTTTCAGGCTCCGAGAAGCCGGCGGAAGTGGAGGGCCAGGCGCGTCTGTACAACATGGCGTATTGCCCCTTCGCCCACCGAATACGCCTCGTGCTCAGTCTGAAGGAGATCCCGCACGACATCGTCAACATTAATCTGCAGAGCAAGCCGCAATGGTTCCTTCAAGTACGCAGCAGTCGAGTCCCGTTTTCACGGGAACGTGGACTCGACACGTCCTGAATCAAGAGAGTTCCTGACTGTTTCTGGATCTTGTTGCTAATGCGTCTAACGGAGATATATATATATTTTTTTAGATTCATCCGGATGGCAAGGTGCCGACTTTTATAGACTCGGACGGTACGCTGGTAACGGACTCTGTCGCGGTGGCCAACTACCTGGACGAGAAGTATCCCGAGCCTCCCCTGTACAACGACGAAACGAAGAGCCGTGATTTGGAGTTGTTAGATCACTTCTCTAAGGTGACTATAACTCATCGCCGTCTGGAGACGACCCTTTAACAATTGCGTGTGTGTTCCCTGCAGATTATGGACACCTTTGCGAATTGTATATTTGACAAGGACAAGAGACAGTTTGACGAGATTTTGTCTGGGGTAACGGACGACCTACAAGAATTTGAGAACGAGCTTAACGTACGCAAGACAACCTTTTTCGGAGGTTTGTTACAAATCCATTCTAATTGCCATTTTCCTCTTTGTGCATCCTCGCCAAATTATTAATAATTCATACGTGTATTTTTCTCGTAAGAGTCATAAAGTTTTTATTTTTACCATCGTATCCTTTTGTTTTAGGGACTAATCCAGGTATGCTGGACATTTTAATATGGCCTTGGTTTGAGCGCGCGAAGGCTCTGACTCTACTTTACAAGCAGCGTGCGAGTCTTGATAAGGAGAGATTCCCCCGCATTGTAAGCAGACGATGAAGTGTATTCAGGGACATTAGTTTTCAAATTTGCCAGCCCTTTAAAGTTCTTAAAGTTTTCAAGACTTGTTCGTGTAGAAACATTTTCTTAGAATTATTTATATACGCAGGTTGTTTCCTTTTAAGTGATGCGGCAGATTATCTCGTAAACCGATGATTTAATTGAAAAGTTTTGTAAACGAAAGTTGCGTGGCTTGAAGGGAGTCACACGATGGAAATATGGACTTGATCTTGAGTGGCCTTATCAAAGTCATTCCTCTGATTAGATCTATTTGTGATTTAACTGTGTCATAAAGTTGCGCTTGGATGTATAATAGATTTCTTACGTTTGCTTTCAAGAAAAATAATTCATTTATTGATCATCGTTCACTCTGTTTCAGATGGAGTGGGTAGATGGAATGAAGGACCAGCCATTTGTTCTAAAACACAGATGCTCGTATGAAAAGTTCGCAAAATTCGTAGAAGCTGTAAGAACGGGAAGCGTTGATTATGACAATCTTTAAACATATTTACAGTGGTATAACAAAAATGCTACAAAGATAAATAATACAAGATGGCTTGACGTGAATTAACGTATTAACACGATAGCATTAACGACAATATTATTAACATCGATAGTCTGTGATCTCGTTTGACTCACGTGTGTTAATTTTTCTGTGTTATATGTGTAAAGTTTTTTATGTGTGTATCATTTTTATATGTGTTTCATGTTTACATGTTTTTATGTGTTAAAACTTAATACCTTTTATTTTTATTTTAACATACTCTGTGCCATATAACTGCACGTGTAATGCAATGTTCTAAATCCTTTATTTATTTATAGCTATCTTAATACAAAATAAGTCCGTAATAAATGGCCTGTACTTTGACATTAAATGTCAAACACTGTAGTATTAAGTGTAATTAAGTGCAATATTTTGCATAATATTTGTAATTGTTTTGCATTTTAACAAGGCACTAACTGGACGTGTAACTGTATTGTATTATAATTGTTGCAATTGCTGTTAATATAATGTGCAAATCGGCATTTATAACGTCTTAATTCTTTGCCATTAACTACTTTTTTAAAACAAAATACAAGTTTAAGCAAATTTTAGGTTTTCGTGATACTTTATTATGATAACATTTTTTGTTTCATAATATTGTGTGTCTAGGTTACGACAACGTCGCAAAATTCTGAGCGATCAAAATATTTTTATTGAACATATATAATTAATAAATGAAAGAATCAAATTTTATCTCTTGATTAAATAATGTATCGTTCGCGCTTTACTCACTCCTTTCATACTTATTTTCTAAAGCTCTTGGTGTTATATTTATTATCAAAAATTTGAAAGATTACTTTGAATAAATAACGGCCCGCCAGGTTTTTGCGGTTAAATGGCATTTTGTTTGAAACATCCGGATACGAACTGCTTATAATAGCTTATGAACAATTCAAGAGCGAGCAATCGACATAAGTGACGTACTCTTGCAAGTTTGTCTCTAACTAAAGCGGAATACCTAAAGATATTCTCGGTATACAAATTGATTATTATATCGATAATGTCTGGCATTACCAACAAAAAATGGATTTGCCAGGAATTCAGGGAAATATTTAATATACATATCACAGATTTTATTCCTATCATACATGCGTCACTCCTATATATTATACTTTTCAGCACCGTAACAGCAATATGTAATATTTCGTTTATATTTTATCAACAGCGTCGAGTATGTGGATATTAATAATTTATTGCGTTCCGTAATTGCTTATCGTATGTAAACCCAATTTTTGTTGCTAACGTCATTATCGAAGACCACCAACGTGCCTATGCGCTCCTTATCTCACTTATCACTACAATTTGTTATAATTCATTACAAATATAAATTAGTGTGGATCCTTACAATTCGTTGTAATTGATCGCGATGTCTTGCAGGCCATCGCTAGTCGACTTCAAATCGACACAATTGGCTACAATTTATTCTAATCGACGAGTTTCTTCACAGCATCACGGGCGGATATAATGATTTTGTGAAATTTAATTAAATCTAGTAATCCTTTTGTGAATTCTATAGGAACTACAATAAACAAAGAGTGTGTTTCTTCTTATTCTACATAATGTCAAAAGAGCGACGGTTATATCGAACGAATTTATTCTATGAAGCTCTTTAACAATCGAAAGTCCAAAAGAGTTAATGGTTAAAATTTAATTTTTAAAACAAAATTGAAGTTCACAAAATAAGTAAGTTTTTATACACAATTACTTTTATTTTTATCTTTTCAAAAATAATTTTATTAATAATGTTGTGAATGAAATTAACAACATTATTTTAACTTGTGAGTATTTGCTTGATTTGCATTTCTATTCTTATGTCAAGGATTTAAAAAATGAATGAATGCCAGAACACTTTGCTTTCTCTTATCTTAAATCTAATTTATAAGGCAAGCTTTCAAGAAGAGAATGCAATTTTTCAAGCGTGAGATCAATAAGAATGATCTGTTTACTAATTCTAATACTAACGTCTTTTTTAGAAGAGAAAAAATATTGTAAGATTGTGAAATGTTAAATTCTTTGTATTGCAATTAATGCTTTTAATGAGTGAAGTGTTACTAGTTTAGTTTTCACAAGAAGCAAATGCCCATTCCCGCAGCATTACTTTCCGTTGCGAACTACGATCCTGAAATAATCCTTACAATTGTATTTTAACTTTGAGATAAAATTAAGCGAGGTTTAGACGGTCTGCTACACGCTCGATTTATGTATTTGTATTTCGACGAACGCGTACGATCACCAGACAGTACATTTATTCGGGGGATTCATTTTTGCTCCGAGTGGACAGCGAAACGCCTCTACGAACGCCTGAGAATTCATCATTACATTGTTGATTCTGGAAATGTAATCGATCGTTGTCCCTTATGTTTCCTCTCACGGGAAGATTTCAAATTGCGCAAGTCGAAAGAAATAAAAGAATATATCGAGTACCTTTCAGGATGAGGAGCATGATAGTCGAACTCGACCCCGAAGAGGTAGGCCTCGAGAGTCGTATTAACACAGTGTACCTGAAACCATAAGAGTGTCGACGCATTTTCACGATGTTGGCAGTTAAGTAAGAAAACAAAACGTTAAAATGGTCACTTTTATCTTTAAACACATTTCTTAGAGCTGCGAGAAACATTTGCGTTGGTCGCATATAAATCTGTTATTATACAAAAGATAGAAATGAATATAATATAAATATAAAAATTATCACATATATATGTATGGTAATTTTTTACTTTACATTATACTTATTTTAATCTTTTCACGCGACATAAAATTTACATACAACGTATACAGGGGGTGGTTCTGAAATAGTTGGTCAAAATCAGGGATTGGATTGGGCTCGTCAAAGGGATGAAAAAAAGTTCCCATAAACCCATATAATTGTATAGGTATACATATAAGCATCAGCGATAAAAGATATTCTCAGTTACTATTGAGAAATATCTGAATCCGTCATGTAATTTCATATAAAATAAAAATGTAATATGAATATTATAATAAAAAGTCGTATAATACAATTTCTTAATAATAAAATCAAGCAATCGGGATTTGTGATACAAAGTGGAAGGTTCTCATTTAATTAGAACCAGCTCTCTCTCTCTCTCTCAATTCTTCTATTGTAGTTAATACTATCCAATTTCATTATCGCGGTTGATGAAGCTCAGTGAAGTTTGAAACCGCAAGCTACAGGCATCGATAAATCGAATTATATTGTTCAAATCTATAGTTCTGCTCGTTTATTGTCCCACGACCTTCGGTCATTTTTTTTTGGCCTGTGACGAGAGGATATTATTTTGTTACTTGAGTAGAGTATAAAAAGAAAGAGAAAATCGGAAGAAATATTTAAGGAAGGGACGAAGGTTACCTGTGCAGCACTTATAAAGAATAGCTGACTCGGACGGAGACCTTCCAATCCGGGGAGGCTCCGGTCCTTCCCGTTCGTTAAGGTGTGCCAGGACTTGTGGGCAATTTGCAGAGCGCCGATGTCCGCGACGTTCTCGTTCTTCGTCATGTTCCAATCGAACTGTGCGAATAAAATTAAGAGTAAACAAACAAAAAAACCGGTTCCGTCTGATCGCAATGTCGTGAACATCGTCTTCTCTTATCTTGGAGAGACACATAAGCCTACCTGCACGGCAACGTCGTTCCCATAAGACTGGACCTTCCGCCAGAAACTACGGGCGTAAAGCCGCGCGACGCACTCTATCTTGGTCTCCAATCGTCTCCAGGTGTCCGGCGTGACGCGAAGCCACTCGTCGATATCTCGGTCCGGCTCCGCGAGCAGTTTACGACGATGGAAATCGAAGGCGTGAAGGATCTCGTGCGCGATGACCGATCCTAGCGTGGCGTGTACCGCAAAAGCCGGTCCGCCGTCCCACGACCATGCCCAGGATGTCATCATGGCCAGTGGAATACCTGTCATTTTTTTTTCCACAAGAGCTTCATTCAAATGACACCAATTTCGCGCGAGTCGTAATAACAGTACTTACCGATGGTGTTTGTGGAGGATTCGTAATAGGCGTGTACGGAATGAGGGTAGTGACGTCTGAAAGCATATATCTACAGTTTAGGTCAGAACAAAGCTAAATCGTCATCAAAAGACTTCAAATTATTTTTAGAGTCACGGATTTTTTCTGAAACACTTGTTCTCTCTCTC
>NW_011967167.1:27264-40983 GCF_000949405.1 Vollenhovia emeryi
TCTCTCTCTCTCTCTCTCTCTCTCTCTCTCTCTCATATCAATCAATAATCTAGATATTAATCAATTTAAATAAAATGTAAAACTTGTAAAAAAAATGGAGCAGAAGAAATTGTGAGAGAACTATTTGACAAAGTTAGAAGTTAATTCTTTTTCTATCTTACAATTCGTGGCTTAAAAATCTTTATTCAAAATCTGTAAAGTAAAATGCTCAAATGGAAGTTTCTTTCACCTCGTTATTGCGTTTTTTCGTAACAGACTTCGATCTTGCGAGCCTCGTATCTGACGGAACCTTCTCAGGACGGTAGCGATAAAGTCGTCCGGGTCGATTACGACCTACGAGACAACGCTGTTTATGAACACCGATGGTAAGACGACGGAGAGAGAAATTTTTAAGTTCACATTGTCCTATCGTTACGTTTCTTTTCTACGAAAAGGAGAATAATCTATCTCCCCCATCATTAATTATATCACAGTTGTTGAATTTTATCTGCGTGTAAAAGAAGACAATTTTGTTTCACCTCGGCCATATCGCGTGCCAGCAAGGTGTCATTGTAAAAATCGGGCGACACGTGAAATCGACCCTGCAAAGAATTGAGTTTCTGCAACGCTTGCGTCCTGGTCTCGTCGTCTAGCCACGACTTCACTAGTATACGCTCGGCTATCGTCTCCTTCACACGCTCGAATAGCGCAGTCACCTACGGGAGGATAGCATTGATTGTTTCAAATTAAGACGAGAATTTATACGATAAAACTTTTATGGGATATTTCAAGAAATATGAGTTGCATGTGCAAGACTGGGTAACGTCGGCGGATACGAGCGGAACAAGAAGTCAATTGATAAAGTTAAAATGACATCAAAATGACATCATAATGACATCAAATATGATCGTCGTCAAATGAAATATTAAGTCATATTTTTACCGTAATAGAAAATTGATCAAATTATAATTTTGAAATTTAGAGTTGCTGTTTGACACGATTCGCAAATTTGAACTTGATTTATTTCCGATACGCATAATTGTATGTTAGGACTTAAATATGATAATAATGGATACAAATGTTCTTTTTAACAAAAATGATACCATTATATCATGACAAGAATATGACTCGTACAATGCAATATTCGATATTTTGTAAGATTTGTATTCTTGAGCTTTTATTTTGTACTTCATAAGATTCAACGACCTACACTGGCCAATTGGCCAATTTGGCCAGTGTAGGTCGTTGAATCTTATGAAGTTTGGTTTCAAATTACTGGCGATATATAATTACCACTTTTGTTTTATCTTGCAGCTCCCCAGTAAACACCAAGTAATAATTACATAACATCAATATTATAATGTCCTACTTAACAATGTAAATGTTATATAACATGTTATATATTGATGTCATGTAACTGTTACTGGTGTTTACTGGGTTGTGAATGAAAAATGAAAAATCAAATATTTTCACAAATTCGTAAAACATAATATCTGCGAGATGTTTTATCATTTCACAAGCAATTTGCGTTCGGCGTCGAAAGTCGTGGAAAGATCAAAATATGGTCATAAAAAATGTAATTGTTTCATCGAAAATGTCAAATGATGTCATGCTGACTTTCCAGAGATGACTACTTTTTCATGTTATCCGAACTTTTAAATGACTTTTCGTTCTGCCCGTGGTACCAGTTGCTCGCGTCTCAAATTCGTGTCGAGCTTGTTTGATCAAAGAGATTAAAATCGACGGAAGAAATGTATTACCCTGTTGACCAGAGTTTCCAAGTACTTTGGAGTGTACTGCCGCACGTAGAGCGCACTGACCGCCTCGCCGAAGACGCTTCTGGTGAGTCGGTAGCAGGAGTCCGCCCAGTCCTTGACGGCGGTGACGTTCGCGATGTCATGCAACGTGTCCGTCGCGTAAAGCAACAGCAATCCATTATGAATAATCCTTATGATTTATCATAATTACGATTAGACATTAATCGATATAAAGTACACGTGCATTCTTCGTAATTCGTTATAATTATGCGAGATACGCGAGATATATGTCACGAGCAGACTATATAATTATCTACGTTAACAGAAAATATATTAATATCAATAAGTGATAACTAAACGTTAGTGTTATATGAAATATTAATTAATATACACATATTGTAACGTATACGTATATATTATTCGCAATTTCATATATCCTAGTGTAACGTAGAATATCGATTCTCTCGGTTTCCTAACTAGCCCATCATGCAATCGATCCTTCCCGGATTTACGTCTCGTTATCGACACTCAACCCCTGGATTTCCAGAGAGAGAGAAAGAGAGAGAGAGAGAGAGCGAGAAAGAAAGAGAGCTCAAGTTCGGCAAAGGACTTGGCTTCAAAGGTATCCCTAGTAGCACAGTGCATTGGCTAAATGTTGCATTAGAAGTGGATTGGCCGGTATTGTCCAACGTAAAGCCAATATTGGCCATGGACTGAATATAAATATTGCACGATAATAATTATATAATATTGGATGTATGTTGGAACTGCGTTGGCCAATATTTAACAATGCAATAAGAATATTGGTCTAATATTGACACGGTATTAAACCAATGTTGCTAAATAGACGTATTGGCTAAATAAGAGAAGGCGTCTTGCAATATTGGACCAATATTGGGAATACTATTGTATAATAGATTTACATTATTTCCCAATGTTGCGCGGATATATTGTGCTACTAGGAATACGCGCGCGAATTTTGTTATATGCGAGTTGTGCGCAATTATAACGACATGGGAAATCCGTACCGTCTGGAGGAGCGACTCAGTAGCTTGCCAAGGCTGCGAAAGTAACGTGGAGCCGTAATGTAGACGTAAATCTGCTGGTCCTCGGATGCGACGTACGTCGGCGGCCGGTGTACGCGGTTCGTGTCGTTATTATCGTCGTGCAGATCGACGCCGCTCGCGCGGTAGCGTAACGTGGTATTCAGTAGCGATCTCCATCTTATCTGTCCCAGGATCGTCCCGGGTCAAACAATCCTCTATTATTTTGGGAGAAGGAGGATCGACCGAGAGATCAATCGAAAGAAGAGAAGGGAGGGGATGACTGATCGATGATTGAAGTCTAATCAACAATGTGCTCTCTGCATCTGGAAGCATTCTATTTTATGTTAACAAATCGAAGCGCTTAAAAAATTTCTCGACGACGCACGATTGTAACATATATGTTCAAAGGGTTAAACGTATTTATTGACTACAAAGCAGAATGGTTCTAGACGCAAAGAGCACATTGTAGACCAGGTTTAAACGACCGGAGAAAGAAATCTGAGTCAAAGGTGTGAGGGTGTCTAGAAGTCAAACGCGCCGAAATATATCTAGATTAAAATTTCAAGTTTAAACTGACCACCGTTTACAATCGGCTCCTATTGGCTATCGTTCAGGACGAGAGTTGCCCCCGTGTCTTTCTTACTAACGATCGAACGTGGCGGAATCTCTTGCGCGGCTCGCGGCTAAAAGTACCAGTGACGAATTGATACTTACGTAACCAAAGCTTTCTTGGAGATAGGTAACGTTGTAAGCGATGTACACCCTCTGTTCAACGTCCACCCAAGTGTACAAGTCTTTGTGCTTCGGATAGATCTGGGGATAACAGGGCGCGCTTTACTCGCTATTTGATTCGCGCAAAACGGTAGCGATAGAGGCCTCACCTTCTCGAGCGATAAGCAAAACTGCAAAAGTAGATCCGTCTCCGACAATTGTTCGTTAGGATCCATATTTTTTGGCAAGAACCCTCGGACGATCTCTCGAATTCTACGCGATCTTTGTACGTCTCTGTTTTTCTGGAAAAAAATATGCACCACCGCGCGCTTACGTGAAATACATAGAGAAGTTAAAGGAGGGAGCGTCCTGAAAGCTAGAAGATGAGCTTAGAGGCACGTGTTCTCTTTTCTTCTCCAATTATCGCGCAAAATTTCGAGCCAGCTCGCGCGATCGCCGAACGGTCCTTACCTGGTCCTCTGCGAGAAGCTCACAATTCTGGTACTTGGCAGGAAAATCAAGATATACGGATGACTTTGTGCGATCGTAAAGATCTACGTCGACGTATAAGTCGAAGAGGGGCGCGCCGTTTACTTTCAGCAATGAGGAGATTAGAGGGGTGATGTCGATCGGTACCGCGCTTTTCGGCGAGAGATAACCACCAAGTTCGTCCAATAGCCCGTAAACTGAAAGATATTAACACTGCGCCTTATCACCGAACGGAGCGTACTTTGTGTGTATATCAGTGGGATGTGTGGGGTGAAACTGAAAGGACTCTCGGATTTGTCAAACTTGAAGCAACGAAACGATTATCGAGAAATTTTATACACTTAACTTTCATTTATAGTCTAGAGCATATTAATACTATACACGCGCGGAGAGAATTTTCTCTTAAAGTTTATCCTGAAAATCGTGGGACAACATGGCACTTTAAAGAATTTTATGAGAGTTTTGTGAAATTTTATCATACATTTCACTAATAATTATACTTAGTATACATTTTACTAGTAAAATTATTAGTAAAATGTGTGGTAAAATTTCCAAAAACTCGTATTAAGTTCTTCAAACTATCATATTGGCTCACGATTATATAATCTTCAGGATCAATTTTAAAAGAAAATTCTCTCCGTGCACAATGAATGTATGATATTTGCATAAAATTACGTTTCGTTTGATTTACCGATCGAATGTTACTTTCGACTGATCGAAATTGGAATAAGAGAACAATCGTTATAGGAGATTTTTCAGCTCTGTTCGTTTGTCGAACGCCCGGTCTTTATTGACGTCTAGAAAACGTTAACGCGCGCAATATTTTTAATAGCATAAAAGAAGTTGGAAACTGTGAGACGGAGTATCATCATGGATTTCTTTTTTACCGGGTGTAAAATTTACGGGTTTCTTCTTAAAGTCACGACAAGTATCGTAAAACTGCCCGAGCTTCTCGAAGGCGGCGACCATTTGCCCCGTCTCGTTTGTCAGCGTTTCTAAAACAATAATACTCGCGATTAGGATAATTTCCTGGAAGGAAACGTCGTTACTGTTCGCGGGGAGAACTAAACTAAGGGCGCAGTGGCTCAAGATCTCGCAAGATGATCTGATTAGAGGCGGGAGTAATTCGCCGACCTTGAATCACGCGAATAAGCGTTTCGAAGGTTGCGTAAAAGCGAGAGAGGGTTTTAGAGAGGCGCTACGCTCCGAGCGGTAAGCAACCGGCGTAACACACGTACGTGTGGCACGTACGTGTATCGATTAATGTGCATTATTTATAGTGACGGCAAGTCGGCCGTTCGATTTCACCTCGCATCGGAGTCCAATAACTTTTCATCGGGCGGAACACTCCTTTCCTCGTTTCCTCGGATCTTCCGGGGGACGCGAGGGCGTGCGCAGGTTGAGAACTTCCGGGGAACTCGGGACCACGTGCGGTCCGTGCGTCACGCATTCATCCCTCGCGTTCATCCCCCGCGCAACGAGACCCCGCGAGCTCTCGATTCCGTCATCGTCCTGACATCGTTTCTCGTATCATCGTATAGCCGATGTTTATCCATCTCCCCTTTAAGTTTCGATCCCCGAACCGACTTATATTATCCTGGCGATCCATACGCGAGCATAGTTGGTGCCAGTCGCCCGGCGCCAGTCGCGCCGGCGACACCACCACCACCGTCGCCGCTACCACCACCATCACCACTGGCTGTCGTGTCCACGATAGATTCTTACGAAATTGAGGTCGTGTTCACTGTCCAGGCTCTCCCCTTTGAATCTCTGCCATTGAAGATTAATATGTCGCCAATTACACCCGTCTCTCACCCGCAAATCCGCTTTCCCATCCCCTTTTCCCCCTCTCTTTCCTCGATCACCGTCGGCACGAGGATCGCAATAATCGCGACGAAAAGAGGACAAAGAAAATCGATAGAATTGCCGAGATACCGTCGTTATCGTCGCACAATGCCTCGATATTCAATACGCTCTTCAGGATCGTCGAATGTAATGTAGAAGAATTGTAAACGAATCTCTGTGTAAAATTGTGTAAAAATAAGTCTACAAAGTGCGGAGTTAAATTGTCCCACGTAGACCACTCCAATTTCATTGCACTATAGTATAGCAGCAATGAAATCATTCGTTTGGTTTAACTCGAGTTTTCTTTAATGAAAAGTTGACTCTTCTAATCTTATTTCTGCAAAACAGATCCCAGGTAAAACAAAAAGTCATTCAGAGGTCAAGATGATATCGAAAAAGTCATTTCTAGAAGGTCAAGATACAGTATCAGTAATTTAACACTTTTAATGAAACATACTTTGCCTCTTTTACGACTTCATTTTGACTTTCGCCGAGAGAATGCAAATCGCTCGTGCACGCGAAATGGTGAAAATCTCACAGGTATTATTAAATATATTTTGTGAAAATATTTGGTTCTTGAAACATTGACGGTCTTCACTTTCCATTCACAAAATACGAAATAAAAGCACAAGAATACAAATCTTACAAGATATTGAGTATCGCACTTTGTCACACAATTCATATTCTTATTATAATTGTACAATTTTTGTTAAAAAGAATATTTTAAATATTCCGAATTGTTGTGGAGGCTCCCGAAAAGAAAATTATAAAGGAAGGAGAGAATGCCAATGTGAGCCACAAAATGAACAGACCAAGGTTCTCACAGTATGGTTCTTCAATTTCTATTCAATTTAAACGTTTCGACCCTTATTCGGGTCTTCTTCAGTAACTCGTAATCGAAAATATAAAGTTCGGCGCAACATCGAAATCAAACTTCTAATTTTGACAATCGGTAAATCTCTAAATGATGCCTGACATAAAGAGGACCGATTGACTCGACCAGAGATGAGTCCATGACGGCGCCGCTTAACTGACTTCAGACTGAAGTCAGGCATCATTTAGAGATTTACCGATTGTCAAAATTAGAAGTTTGATTTCGATGTTGCGCCGAACTTTATATTTTCGATTACGAGTTACTGAAGAAGACCCGAATAAGGGTCGAAACGTTTAAATTGAATAGAAATTGAAGAACCATACTGTGAGAACCTTGGTCTGTTCATTTTGTGGCTCACATTGGCATTCTCTCCTTCCTTTAGAATATTTTAAGTTCTAACAATTATGATTGTCGGAAGTAGGCCAAGTTCAAGTGTTCGCAAACCGCGTATATACAAAACAATTGATGCGTTAAGTTGAGCATACACGAGCATTTGATGTCACTTTGACTTCGACACGACTTCTTGTTCTACTTGAGATCTTTTTTGTTTTAATTACACCTTCTTAAATCACGCGTGGATTTGTTGTTTCTCTGTTGCGTGTTTTTTAATATTGTAATTACTTAATTGCAAGCCACTGTGCCATTTGAATCCACGCGGAAATTTGACCGGACAAATAGTATATTTCGTTTTAATGATGTAAAAAGTAAATAATAAAATCTCGCTGAGAAGAGAATGCGAGGGAAAAAAAGTGAAACATTTTTATCTCGTGGGACGCGTATTTGGTTCGCTTCGACAAAGCAATTGAAATTGTCGAAATTGGCGACCGAGACCTGCGAAGTTATTGCGCTTAAAGTTTTCATAAATTAGAAATAGGTGGGAAGCCGAGAAAGTAAGTCGAGAATCGTGCGAAACGCTCACTGTGTATACGCTCGTCGATCTGCGCCTCGAGTATATTGAAGCTCGCGCTCGGCTGATAGGGCTGCTGATCGCGGAAACCGCCGCAGGCGAACTTGTAAAAGTCCTTGCAAGGATCGACGCCACGTTTCATGGATGTTAGGATTCTCTTCGAGGCCTCCACGCAAACGTCCGTGTCGCAAACGCCCTCGGGTCCGTCTCTCTCTCTAACGCAAGCTTCATCCTGAAATCGCAGTCGTTAGCTGTGCTTTAACGGATTTTTCAGTCTTTCACCGAGACAAGATGCCTATATTTCTCGCTCCTCGAATGTCCAGGTTTCAATTTGACATACGAGTGCCTGAGAAAGAGCGAGATACTCCTGTTATTTCGTAAATGATTAATTTCTTTGAATATTTTCATGACAGTTACAGATGCGCGAGAAAATAATAATAAATTAATAACAAATAAGTTGTTACATGTCGAAAATAAGTACGATTTTGCCAGATTACGACTTCTTTCGAAGCCGACGTTTCTTCGTTAGACAAAGATAGTATTTTAAATGTTTATTGCAGTAACATGTTCGAGCAAAGTTCGCGATCTAATGTTGAAACCGAGGGGTAAACTACTGACCAAAATCATGCACACTAACGTCTACTAATGCACTACTTTATCTTATTATCTTACTTTATCTTCTTTTATCTTTTTAGATTCTTCATACTGCCAAGCAAGGCCAAATAACACCCACTAATGTCCACAAAATGTCTATAAGTAACATCTAGTAATGTCGCAAATCTGTTCAGTCCACAATGCCCTCAGCGGTTTACCCTTCGGTTGAAACGTTCAAACGTGATCTAGAGGAATGTATAGGTACAAAGGTCAGGATAAGGGGTAAAGCCCTGACCTCAGCCGAGGATGAGCCTTCTATTCGCCTCGAAACCTTACCTGCCGATACGGCTTCGCTTCGCGCTAGCGTACCTATATATCGGCACACGTGTATCACTTCGAGTAATCGTCAAATTATCGTAAGCGCACGGCTTTCGACGTTCGATTTCGCAATTTCACGCGCGCGTAAGGAAACGACGGATTTGCGAGACTCAAGTCTCGCGGGTCTCTTCCTTCCGTTTTCAGTTTTGTGACCGTTCCCCGTTCGTTCTCGTTGGAGAACGAGGCAAATTCGCCGCGCGCGAGGACAAGTCGCTGGATAACGGGGAATCCCCAGGCGCGCCTGTCGCTAAACGCTAAACTTTTCACCACCTTCCTTACTTTCAAGTTAAACGCTACGATCGATATAAATTACTTCGGGCAACTACTAATCTACCGTGCTGCATAAATAAGACGATTATTCATTCGCGTCACGTCGCACACGCTTCGCACGTTTTGCGAAGCGTGGCACCTGTGCGTTCGCGATTGCGTTTGCGGCACGCGTCACCCCGGCAATATCGGTGACGACTTACGCCTCTAATCTCTCAACAGGCTCTCGTGCGACACGCGTTCGCCTTCTATTTTCACGCGCGTGACGATGTCACGTACGCAAATAAGTGCGAAGGATGGGCAATTTCGAACGCAAAGTAGTTTCGCATGTAAGGGCCTGAGCGAAAAGATCGTCTCAATCGGTTACGACTCCGTCGTAAGCCGTAAGTCGGTGTCATAAGATGCGACATACGTCTACGACAATTCTTTGTGCATTGACTCGCGATACTAATTCAAGTCTTAGGGCCCGAGTAGAAAGATTGTCGTAACCGTTTACCATACAATTTTGTCGTACGACTTCAGTTAGTGTCGGAAGTCGACGCACAAAGAATTATCGATTGCGATGCGATGAATGCGACATACATCTACGATAATTCTTTATGCGTTGACTCCCGACGCCAACTTAAGTCTTACGACAGAATCGTAAACGGTTACGACAATCTTTCTGCTCAGGCTAATGTTACATTTGTCGTACGACAAATTTTTTAAGCGCGATGATTGGCTGCGGGATAGAAAAGTTTTCGAGTCAGTAGTGAAAGTCAACGCACCAAGAATTGTCGTATGTCGCATCGCGACGCAATGCGAGGGATGCGACATACGTCTACGACAATTCTTTGCGCGTTGACTTTTGACACTGACTTACGACGGAATTGTAAACGGTTACGAGAATCTTTCTGTTTCAGGCCCCTATGTTTTGCGCAAAACAACGCTGCGTTTCTCTTCCAAGAAAAGTTCGGACGAAGAATACAGACGTCCCGCGAGCGGTGCGACTTGTATATCGAATAGCAGGCTCTTATTTGAAAACGGAATAGAATTGGAAGACAAAAATCTCGGTATAATTTCGTCGAACGCGAATCTCCGGTCGCTACGAAAAAGCCAGCGGTGACGTTGCACCTATTGACGCACAAGTGAAACGGGACGAGAGCGCAGAATTCTTTCTTCCCCGTACGTTCCTCCGGCATCGGAAACCGATCTCACCGATGGTAATCCCGGACTTAATCCCTGAAACCGTCCGGCGTCCACGGGACCGCGCTCTTTCCACCCCGGTTTTGCCGCTGACGGACAACGCGAATCGGAGAGACGATCGTTAAAAACGGAGGGGCACCCACCAATGGCGCACATTTGCGCGGCTGCTCGGCCTCCGGCAAGGTCGAGATAAGGAAGAGCACCGGGCTGGTGACCAGCAGGCTGGTGACCAGCATCATAGCGAAGGTGAGCAGCGCCTTGTGCACGGCCTTGCTCCTCCGTAGCCAGTAACAGGGCACGCAGCATATCCATGTGCCCTGGTGCGCCGATCGCTCCACGTGCACCATCGGCTCGTCCGGTAGCCCGGGACCGGCGGCCTCCTCCGTGCCCCCGATACCGCTGGTAGCCACGGTCGCGCCGTGCAGCCCCCCGCGCGCGTCCGTCGCCCCGCTGGCGCATAAATTGCGGGGGCTCAAGGGCAGCCGCGCGCCCGCGTCGCCGCGCGACCTACCACCACCCCCGCCGCCGCCGCCACCGCCACCACCACCACCACCACCGCCGCCACCAGCACCAACACCACCACCAGCACGGGCCCCGCGGGCCGCACGGCCCCCGTAACCCTGGCTCACCGTGCACAGAGCCACATTTGCCGGGTCCCGCCGTACGTCCGGCCCCTAAATCCTGGGCCCGCGTCGAGGCCGACCGTCGTTCCTTTGCGCCCCCCGGGCACGGGGATGTCGATCGAGCGACGAGAGTGCACGGCACCAGCTCTCACCGGGTGAGCGTCGGCTCCTCGCCCAGCTCGCCGCGCCGCTGAAATTGCACGGGAAAGCTGCGATTAGCTTGCGAATCGCGCCATCGCAACGCCGCGCGCCTTCAAAGGCCACGATTTATCGCCCGGGGATCATTGCTCACATCTTTCTTCCCGTAAACTTCGTATATATTTTACATGTAACTCTACACGGGGAGAACTTTACTCTTAAAGTTTACCCTGAAAATCGTGCAGTCGTGGGACAACGCGGCATTTCGAAGAATTCTATATGTGAGAGTTTTGTGAAATTTTACTATACATTTTACTAGTAAAATGGTAAAATTTCTAAAACCTCTCATAAAGGTCTTCAAAATGCCATCTCAGATAGCAATGCATGTCATAAAGATATCTTTAAGACACTTTTTAGACGTACATGTCTAAAAGACGACTTAAACCCGTCTTGAAGATGTCTTTTAGACACGCATGCTATCTGGGATGTTGTCCCGCGATTACATAATTTTCAGGGTAAGTTTTAAGAGAAAGTTCTCCAGTGTGCAGGGTGTTGCAGAGACATACAGGGCAGTATGATGGATTGCTTAGTCACACAGGCGCGCATTTCAAAATCATAATTTGATTAATTTGCTCTCGCCATATGACTTTTAATAATTAATATGATGTCATTTTTACTTCGTCATGACTTCATGTTCCACTTGGGCAAATTTACTGTTGTTACTACCGCACCGAAGCCTACGCAGTTGCGAACGACCATGTGTGCCTGTACGAATAAGCGTAATACTGCCCTGTATGCCTCTGCAACACCCTGTACATCTATGCAAGATGTTACGAAAAGCGTCTTTGCCACTTGGCGTTCACGCGAAACTTTTACATGAAAATATATTCAAACACTTTCGCAGTGGCTTTTCGCGATAAGTCGGTGAACAATAATTCGCAGCGTTAAAAAGTTGTTCGCGGTTCGAGACCGAGTCTCATGTGGTGAAATGAACTTTTTTGTCACGTTATTGCGAAAGATTTTTGTTAAATTCCATTTGAAGTAATTATCGGCTTGATACCTTTCAAAGCCGGAAGAAACTGAAAATATCTGCGGACGAGAGGAGACTTGTCCAAATTCGCAAAATCTTTCGCCGAGATGAAGCCAGCGGTCCACGGCCGTACGTTTTTACGTAAGTCATATGGGCACTTACGTGGATTTTCAGAGACGACCGGACGCACCGATCGAAACTCGCAGCAACCTCGCGCAACAAACTCGCCGCGTTTCTTCGAACTTCACTTCCGATCGGGCGGTTGGACTCGGGAGAACGGGACGTGCACATGACGTGCTCGACGCGCCGTGCGAAATTCGATCTACGTCGTTTCGGCGACGTTCTAGCGTTGCGATCTCAGGGGTACGGGCCGGCCGAGTTACGGATACGCGATACGCGGAAAGATATCCGTTCTCCAAGTTCACAGTGACACGCGGACCGTCGGACTGAACTCGGACGGAGCGGGCGCCCCGCGCTCCCACTAACTACCCCGTTCCCACCCCCTCCTTTCCAACCCCGCGATTCCCGCACTGTTTTTTCTTCCTCTACGTGCATCTCCTGCTCTAAAGTCTCTCGCGTGCTTAAATATTCAGGCGTACGCGCGATGCACGAAATACCGCAGCGCGAATTGCGTTCTCACACCACGCGGAATTTAATTATCGAAACTTAATTATGAAAATTAAATTAATCGACAAACGCGTCGCGCACTCCCCCCCGCTTCACCTCGCGTACGTTCTTAAGTTGACCTTTCGGCTCCGATCAACTTGAACGATTGATTCATCAGTGTTATTCTGGCAACGTAAATAGAGAATGGTTAATTCGTTATTATATGCCGTTTGAAAAGTTAATTTGACCGAGATTATCCTTCGCGGCGTCTCGCGCCGAGACGGCGGGGCCGCGGGAACGACGGGAGGAGGAGGTCGCTGGCAAATTGTGGCATTGGAGGTACATTAGATAAAAACGATGCCAGCCAAAAAATACAGATTTTATTTCGTCCACCTATAACGCATACACAATAAAGTTGATTAAATCCATTTCAACTGCAAGATATATGTAATGAGACGTACATATATAAAATATACAGGGCGGGGCAACTCTCGACTTCGTGACTCAGTTTATCTCTGCGGTTATCGAAAGGTGCCTTGAACAACCAGAGATCGTCTAGGTCGCAAAATTAGACGTCTCACTCTGTATATAAGATATATATATCACATATATGTGTACGTTTATACAGGGCAGACCCCGCCGTTATCGCGTCGCTTCTCGATGGACTCTTCAAATGATTCGAGGATCTTAAGCATACGCGAAGCCACGTCGCGCTTCTTAAACGGGAAGCGTCGAGAGAACTGACTCCAACTTCAGCGATCGGTCGTTTACTTTACAATCGTTTTCCCCCCTATTTAAAAAAGAAATGTGTATGGCAGGCCTCGGTATTTCCATGTTGAGATACCCATCGCGAAATTATTCCTGGGAAAAGCCGCCCCTTCGGCGGCGAGCGCGGCGACGACGAGAATACCCTGCACGCGCATACACATACACGCATACACATACCTTATTTATATATGCATTTATATTCATATAATTTAATGTAATGCTCAAACTCTCTGTTCGCTACGTTTCTAAGGTACATCGTCTACACACTGCGGACTTTGTAGCATCCGTATTTTCGCGTTCTCGTGTCCCTCACGGGCGTCCTCGCGTGTCCCCCAATCGTTCCCGTTAAACCGCACAAACGAAAGTAGACTTTTAATCGCGTCCGCCATTGCGCACGCTGCTTCACAGCACGTCATCAAATAAATACCCTCCGCACAATGTATTAATATGTAAGCGGACGAAGAGAGAGAGAGAGAGAGAGAGAGAGAGAGAGAGAGAGAGAGAGAGAGAGAGAGAGAGAGA
>NW_011967167.1:41960-67785 GCF_000949405.1 Vollenhovia emeryi
AGAGAGAGAGAGAGAGAGAGAGAGAGAGAGAGAGAGAGGGGGGAGAGAAAGAGAGATCGCTATTCTACAGACCTCTATTCTAAATATTTCCCAAACTTGAGTAATAAATAATTTTGCGAGGGAAAGAAAGAGAAACGGATGCTGACTCGCGTAGTTAAAAAACAATTACAGTCGCTCCCTCTGATTGACTCGTCCCGCCTGTGAACTTTCCATTTAAAGTAAGAGAATCAAAAGGTTTCTCGGTGGAGCCGAACTATCGAGCTGCGAGGACGACGATGATTACACGAATATTACTTGTTCCCGGGATACTCCTTCGAAGGCGCTATCGATTCGATAACGTCCATTAAACGCTAAATGCCTCGAGTTTACCGCTCCGTCAGAAGAGTAATTTTTTTTTATTCCGCTATTTGAGTAATACATAGTAAATTTCCTTTCCCGTCACACCTTGTTCCCCTAAATCGTCAAGTTTCGATCGTCGACTTGAAAACTTTTCGGAAAGCTGTCAACGCGGATTCTAGCAAAACAAATGCCCGTCGATAATTGCGTCGTATGTCGCTCGGAAGCTTAGCACTAATAACAATGATAATAATAACACTGTAATTAAAAATAACAGATCATAAACATCGGATAGATCTTTGCGGAAGTTGTAACGCTATCGATCATAATTTTTTTTATCCATCACTGTCCGCCAATTGTGAATTAATTTTTTTCAACTCTTTCCATTCGGTGCCCGGCACCTATGTTAAAACGAAGTACTTCAAAGATCGTAAAACGCGTCAGAAGGCAATGCAATAAATATTTAATTTTAAATTTATTTCACGTCTTTTACCAGAATTTCTTAGAAATTTGCAAGCAAAATCGCCCTTTAATCAGGTGGCTAATATTTTAACTTTCCTTTGGTAATTTAGCAAACGAGTTGAAGTGCTGAAAACTGTATAAAAGATAGACATTCTTAACGGTACAAGCTTTGTTATAAACGGTACGATATGTGATTATAGTTGATACCGTAATTATACAGAGTGATACAAACGCACGACTATAATGCAAAGTACCGGGATTTAACTGTTCTGCGATGACTCGAGTGGGAATGTAAGCCAACACACGCGGGGATAACAAATGACGATAGATTGGCACGGGTGATGAGATCGGCGGCGCGCAATCAGATTCTGAAAAAGAAACCGAGGTACACTCTTCAGCTGCGCAGCGCAAAATCAGGAAAGCAGAAGGGGAGCGCTCGCGTAAACATCTTCCGATTGGAATATTCCCGTTTTCTTCGCTGAAATCGGCGATAATCGCGTGGAACGTGGTCATCGATATCGTTAGATCGCGCTGAATCGCTCCTCGTGGGCTTTCTTGACGATCGCTAATTTAGAGTGAGGATCCGCCGTCGATAGTCCTGTGTATGGTGGTTCCCTGGTACCGTGGAGCATCAGCGTCCATTCTTTCAGCCATCCGTGTTGAGGCGTTTGAGTGTTGAAGCTTACCTACAAGAGCCCGAGGTTCAAATCGTGTTACGCGAGAGCGTAGGCGAGAGGAAAGGAACACGTAACGAAATTCGCGGAAGAAGACACGGGCAAACGAGATTTACCTCCAGCAACCAAGTTCCCTGAGGGTACTCTCCCCACGTGTGCGTCGTCATAAATGGCCACTTCGTGAATCCATCCCTGTGATCGTCATCGTTTACTCTGCGGCTCAGAATCATAGATCTGAAAATTACAGAGATTTATTTACATCAAACTGGTGGGATAGAATTTAAGACGCGGGGAAACTTCCCTAAGGAACTGCTGGAGTGATTCCGCACATTTTGCACCTTTTGCTCCTAAAACTATCAGTTCGCGAAAACATTTGTGTAATATACAAATTATGTGGCCTTTGCGTACAGACCGACAGTGTCCCACTATTAGGACTAAATCAGGGAACAGCATTGTATCATTGAAACTAAGTTTGGAAGCCTAAAAAGAAATCTATACTCGCTCAAATAAGTTATAAGTTAAGTAACTTATAACTTATTTGAGTGCATGAATTTCTTGTTAAGCTCCTAAACTTAGTTTCAATGATACAATGCCGTTTTCTGATTTAGCCCGAATATAGTGAGACACTTTCGATCTGTACGCATAAGCCTTATAATTTGTGTATTGCACAAATGTTTTCATGAACTGGCAGTTCTAGATGCAAAAAGTGTACAATCACTCCCGCATTCCTTTAAAGGAATGAAGAAAGGAAAGTGTTGTGTTTGATTGAATTGGTTCGAGGATGAAACGCGCGTGGAAGGTCGATCTGCACATAGATGAGAGAAAAGGAAGGAAATGTTTCAACCCATACAGCACAGCAAGGTTTCAGCAACATTGCAGCAATAATTTATCGCAAGATTGCAACATTGCCTAAACGCTGCGAAATGTTGCTGCAACGCTGCTGCAATCTTGCAGCAACGGTGCTTTACCGCTCTTTTAGATTCATAGTAAATGAAGATATGCAATTTAGAAATGTACATTTATATACACTAACTATTGAGGTAAAATCTCTAATCTCAGTAATTAGAATTTAAGTAACAACGATTTTTGTTTCGAAACATTTTCTCGGTTGAACAGAATTAGTCGTTAATTTAATCAATGCCAATAAGTCCGCAGAATGATACGCAAAACGTAGTAACTGTCACGGAACAGAGTATTGTAAAATATTAAGTATAGAATTTTTAATTTCGTAGGCGGGACAACAAACTCGCAACGTTCGTTGTTGTTTTTCTCTCGTCGCGGTATCGTACGACGTTACGCGGGCCATTGTTTACTTGAAGGTCGCCGCGCTATCATTCGCTCGCCGAACGTCGAGCCGGCAAGCAGTGGCGAGAGTCGCTCCGTGCGTAACGTCCCTCGATTAATTATTAAGTTTTTACAACTTGTAATGAGAAACGAATTGTATGTTGAGGCGACGGCTCTTTATTAACGTATACATAGATACTTCACGAGACTACTCATCTAAAATATGAATGTAAACCGTGGTACTTTGTCGCGGTTACATCTCGTTTACGCATCGCGCTTTTAATTATCTATCGATATCGTGTAATCTGTTGCAATTAATAACAATTATTGATCGCTGGAAATTTTGCCCACATAATTTATTTCAAGGATGAAATTGTAAAATATCGTTTCGTTGCGGACTAGTAACTACTTCTTCACCGCAGATTATGCTTCCGATGCTCGCGTTGCGTTTTATATCGCCATTTCAAAAGTGATTTATCCATTCTTCCGAATCAAAAATGCAAGTTGTTAGTTTGAGTAATTTGTATGACAGAAAATCACGCGATATTTGTTAATAATGTTTCGTGCGTTTCGCGGTATTTCACATCGTGTACGGGAGTGCCCGAAATTTCGCGCGATCGATGATTTTCGCGAGTGAGTGCTGTGTAAGTGCAACAAGGAAATCTGAGAGGAGGAGGAGGAGGCTTCGGAGGCATCGGGCAACGGCGGAGCAATCGTAAGGTGAGTGTTTAACATTATTATATTATTTGCTACTTGCGCAAAATAAAGTATCTGTTCTCTGTTTTCGTTTTATTTAATCAAAAAAAATTACACAAGGGGGAAACGTGTTGAGGGAATGAAGAAAGAAAAGTGTAACGTTTGATTATTGAATTGGTCGAAGGATGAGGCGCGTGTGGAAGGTCGAATTGCACATAGGTGAGTGAAGAGGGAGAAAACATTTTTGGAGTCATCGCACGTACATTTTGGGAGGGTTTTACGGAGATTTATTTACATCGAACTGGGATAAAAAATTAAGAAGGGCGGAAACTCGTTAAAGGAACGAGGCAAGAGAAGTGAGGTGATCGATTATTAAATTAAAGATTGAAACACGTGTGGAAGATCGAACTGCACATATGTAGGTGAGAAAGAAAGAAGAAAACGTTTCAAGTTATCACACGAGTATCTTGGACTCACAGTGGGCAAGTTAAATAGTTTCTAACAACGAATTAAAGTTTTCGTCTATTTTATATTCTGAAGAAACCCAAGTAGAACATCTTATTGTTAGTCATGAAAACATCGAGATGACGTCATTTTTTGGTCATTTTTTATGCATCATGGTGACGTCAAAATAGCCCACCGAGAGCACCTATTTGTGACATCATCAAAATGTAAAAATGATCGTGTTTTACAAAGCAAAGTTAATTAAATATTAGACATTAAAAATAAATTGAAGTAATATAAGATAAACACAATATATGACTGACCACGTAATCTGTAATAATATATTATTATACACATCACGAATGTCATAAAACAGCATGTCATAAATCAGTCATTGCAAAGTAAATCTCGATGTCGATCGTTTTATGACGTAGAATTCATCATTTTAATGTCACATTGGCGTTTTTGCGATTAACTTGTTCTACTTCCCTGCCGGAAATAATTCTACAAAATTCTACAAGAAAATTAAATATAACTGCCAGAATCTATGAAATTCTACATAAATTTAAAAAGTGTTAAGAAAATCAACATGAAAATGCTAGAATTGGAAAACTTGTGTTAATTTTTGTAACATTCAAGTAAGCAGATGTTTTAATTCTTTAAGATTTTGTTGTTTCACAAATTTTTAGAACCAGTAAAATTTTGTACTAATTTTTACAAAATTGTACATTTTCATGAAATATTACTCACAATAATTTCTTGATTTGAGAACAATGTAATTTGTGGTACTATTTTGTAGATATTTTTACAAAAAAATAAATGTTTCAACGAAGATATAAAAATTTCTACAAATTTCTATTTCAAGTCAATTTTTTGTAGTTATTTATAGAAATTTTTCCGCTAGGGTTGGGAAGATTCGTGGCGTTCGTCGTACCTGGTACCCATCGGGGACGTGAGGAACAACTCGAGATCACCGCGCCGAGTTCCATTCACGGAAATGACGGCTTGCACGTGCTCCAAGTAATTGACGGCATACTCCGTGCCGGCACACGCGTCGGTTTTAATCTTCACGAGAATCGACCGATCACTCGTGACTTTCCTGAAAGATAAAATGGCTCGTGGAAACGGATTGGCGACACGAGGCGGGCTTCGAGCAAGAAGTCGACCCTAGATCGTTTGGCGAATCCGTCGTTGAAGTCTAACATCGCGGTAACATTCGGTTCGTCTTCCCGCTCATTCACTCAGAATGCCCGGTTGAACTGTCAATCTCTCCGCAACGGCTACTTACTGCATTTCGAACGTGGAACCGGCTTCGCAATGGTATCTCGGCGGTACCGTCTTCCACTTTTTAGCTAGGGCTACCATAGCTCCCGCATCCAAGACGCCGTATCCGAAAAGATGATTGAACTCGAGCCCAACGCCGTTCATGGTCCAATGAAATCTGTCCTTCGCGTCGAACAGAGAGTTTCTTTTCGATGTTAGGACGGTCAGGTGCTGAATATCTCTCCAAGTCAATTGCGGGCTGGAAATTAAAGTTTCTTACAACTTGCAGCGTGAAATTATCGGTGCCGGCAAAATATTTGTTTTGTGTAACAGATTGACGGTACCCGCGTAAAATTGTTCGAAAACTCACGTAGCGAATTTACGAAAACGTACCAGAATACTAATGTAGGGACGTGAAAATAAATGACATGTCTTTACGCAGGTGATCTTTCACATTCAAAAGAATTAAATTTAAATTAGATATACCGGCCGGCGTTAAGAACAATATGTTAACAAAAAAAAAACAGAATAAACTCACTTGGCTTCAAGAGCAAGCGCGAACACTCCCGCGGCTTCCGGTGCCGCGGCGGACGTCCCGCTGTGAGTTGTCGTGCATTTTCCATACAGATCTGTGGTAGCCTGTAAAAAAAGCATACAACCGAATAGAAGAAAAAGGAGATATTTTCTTTATTTGGAAAATAATTCGACATATAGAAGAAGAGGTGTCGCCGCGAAGTTTCCACCTGAGAATACGTCTTCTTCACCGACACAATAAATAAAACATCAGTTTTGTTTACCGTGCCGATAAAGAAAATGAAGAATTGCTCTGGCAAGGGAGACTTTGCTCTGAAATCTCTGGCATTACATTCGTCTCTTCGAGCGACTTTAGGTAATCCTTTTCCTGATTCCTACAGTATCTACTTACCACCCCCGTGTTAGGGTCTTTGGCACCATTACTAAAGGTGGAAGCCAGGGTGCTGGAGCAGCTCTCGTCGTAATGGGCGTTCTGGCCGTCGTTGATGGCACTGTTGATACTGATGGTCCACATACTCGCGGCGTATCCATCACAGTTACAGTCGTCCTCCTCACCGCCGTCCCCGGACGCCCAGACGTAGATGTTGCCCAATCCGTTTCTGCCCTGATAGGAACGCGCGAGCAAACGAGCGACATGAACGAGCGAAAGCAACGCAATCTTTTTCTTTCTCTTCCTTTGAAGCTACACATTGAACTCCACTATTTTCGGGACACTCGTCATTCAATGATACTGAATCGTCATTGTGTTATTAAGCTCACGATCATTATTGAGAAATTGTAGGAGAAAGTGGACCGAAAGGGAGAATAACCCTACTCTTATTTAGCCAATATATGTCTCTTCAGCAATATTGGTCTAATGTCGTATCAATTTTAGGCCAATATTTTTATTACATTGTTAAATATCGGTCAATGTACATCCAATATAAATCTAATATTATATAATCATTATTGTATTTATATTTATTCCATAGCCAATATTGGCTTTACGTTGGACAATGTCGACCAATGCATTTCCAATATAACCGACATCGGGCCAATGTTTAACCAATGTTTAGCCAAATGCACTGTACCACTAGGGGAATCTTTTTATTTTGCATCTTGTAAAAGAAAAATCAGGATATCGATGCTTGAAAAAATTAAATATCTCCACAAATTCGTAAAATACAACAATATCTGCGAGATCTTAATCGCTTCGCATGCACGATCGCGATTTGCATTCCCTCGGAAGTCATCGAAAAGTCAAAATATTAGTCGTAGAGCAACCCAGTGATAAATGATTCGTCGAAACGATGACTGTCCGACTCGACATGAATTTGACGATGTCGATGTCACGTCTCGCTGGGAAGTCAAATTATGTTTCATTAAAAGTGTTAAATGCCAATCATCCTGACTTTCTAGAAACGATTACTTTTTTACGTCAGCTTGACTTTTTAATGGCTTTTTGTTCTGCTTGGGAATTTCCTCTCTCTCTCTCTCTCTTCTTTTTTTCCGACGCGAGAATTGATAGCGAGAAGCTCTCGTTGCCCGATAATGACTTCACCGTTAAAGGTATATCAGTGATTCTATTAATCTCGCTAATGGCACCCAACGTGACGCAAGTAATTATGCATGCCCGTACCTCATTGACGCCGCGAACGATGGCCCTCATGGTCGCGTTACGCGGCCCGTCCACCGTCTTCCCGTCGTCCGTGGGTCCCCAGGAGGCGCTGTAGATGTCTATGAGGTCGGGCTCGTGGCCCATGCTGTTCGCCTCGATCAGGTCGGTCATGTACGGCTGGTCCAGCATCCGGATCCCGGCGATCTTCGAGTCGTACGCCACACCGACGCCGCACACCCCGTTGTCGCGCGCGGCCGCGACCTCCCCGGCGCACCTCGTGCCGTGGCTACCCCCCCATGACAAAAGACCGCAAGGCTTTAGGTTCTCGGGCTTCTGGTTATTACGGCGCGGAAGTTCGCCAGGCGATTCACGCGCGCGGATGTGGGACGCGCCTTTGTTTTACTTTCAAACACGAGTGCCTTTGTCTCCACGCCCTCGGTTAAGAGCTCTCGCTCTCCACCCTCAACCGCGCGACTGCGTTTATCTACTTCTTCGACTCCTTGTTCAACTCTCCCTCATTCTATTATACTTTCGAAAACGTAATTCCTTCTTTAAATATACATATAAGACGTGCCCTTACCTGTTAAACCAGTCGTCGGTGTATCTCGGGTAAGGATAAGGGTCGTTGCTGCTGAAATCGTAAGAAGCCTTGGCGTTCTGGAAGGAGACGTCGACTTTAGTGACCCGCGATCATTAATTCGTCGCGTAATGACATATTTAGTTACGGCGGCGCGTGACCGCTCTGGGCAGACGAAATCAGCAACGACCGAGTCGTGCGCTGATTTTAATTACGACGGCAGCGATAAAAAGGACGGCTCGGCAATGGCGCTTTGTATAAACCGTGAGTCGTTAACTTTTGCGCAGAGAAATAAATAACGGCACATTAAATAATATCACAGCCAATTTATGAGCAGAAATAAGATTTTAGAATACGATAAAAAAACTCGTTTAATAAAATGCAATAAAATAAATACATCAGTGCGGACGTTTCGATCTGTCATCCTCAGCAAATTATAATACAATAGAAAACAGTACAAACCGCGAGAAATAGCCTGTTAACACGAAATTTAATTAAAACCAGACCTAGCGCGTGGTGCAGTTGACTTAATAACGTAGTAAAGCGCGATCCGCTAAGTGAAGTCAAGATAAGTTTTTTGTGTCGAGCGGTAAAAAGGTGTAGCCTACGTTTGAAGGTACGATTATGTCGTTCCATTACAAAGTCAAAGTGTCCAACAAGAAAACTTGCAGTCAGGATTAAAAAGTTTAATTGCCTCCTCGAGTCGACCAATCAAAAGTATTCGTAAAAGACATTGTTAAGTAGACGGAGTGATCGGCTAGTTTCAAATAGCGTTCTGCTCTTACGAGACCTGTTCGTGGACTGATCGGTCGCCGGAATACCGTAAGCCGATTATTCTTCCTTACTCTTCGCTCTAACCGCACTCGGGGTCTCGTTTCTCTGGGATTTGGAATTCCTGACGTGCTTCCACGCGCCAAGAATGGCATCCGTGCGAAAGTATGACGGAAATATTCGCGTGATCCCGTTTGTTGTAGCGTGTAGTTAACGTACTGCGTTATTATTAATGTCAAATTACAGTCGCGGATTTATCGTGGCAGAAATATTACGCATCAGCTCCGCACTCGTTACGTCGCAAACTTTTCGAGCGGAAAGTCTCATCGTCGTCGTCGTTTTAACGCAATTATCGAAATGTCGCGATGCGATTAACGCTCGTTAAATTGGCGCGGGAAGGGTTTGTCGTAGTACTGTAGTGAAATTAAAAATAAACTGGCAACTGCGAAGAACATTTTTATCGAAGCTATCTGGCTCCGGTGCGATCGTTCCCTTTAAAAGACGTCGCGCCCGAGACTTTCCGGCCGGCAGGCCTGACGTTACAGTGACGACAAATAACGACATTTCGACGTCAAAATGACGACAAATGGGGTCAGCTTGCTAGCCGAGTTAAAATTAATTATTGATAGGGGCACGAGAAACTCTTCGCGGTAAAATACCAGCGCTCCAACGAGTATGCTTACATAATTATATTTGAGATCCGGATGCATGTAATCGACACCTGTAATAGAACAATAGAATTATTAATACATATAGATTTTGTGTTGGCGGCGGCGTTACGCGCCACGTGCGACGTGTAACGTAAATAAGCCCCCGAGCCCCGTACCGCGAAAAAGAAGGCACTACAGCCGAGAGGGAGGACAGCGGCAAAGTGGCAATTTCGCTCCCTCGTTAATGACAAGCGGTCGGCATTAAAAGGACTCGGTTGGACAATCTTATTATACCATTCGTCGGATCCTGCAGTTACGAACGGACGCTCGGAAAATACGTCTCTTTCTCTCTCTCTCTCTCTCTCTCTCTCTTTCCCTCCCCGTCTCGGTGAAACGGGAGAGAGAGAGAGAGCGAGAGCGTTGCGTAACTCGCGCTACCCTCTCGGCGCGATATCGATTCCAAAGCCCGCCAGTTTCCAGGAACTGCACTCGAGGGCGCGTGTAATTTAACGCCGTTTTGACTTTGCAACAGTCCCCCAGCTCGGTGACTTTGATTCGTCCGGCAGGGAAGGAAACAAAAATGAAGAAGTAAGGAGCTAGAGAAAACGCTCCCCCCACGTACCGTCGTCCATTATAGCCGTCGTCACGTTCTTCCCTGTGACGCCCTGCGCCCAGGCAGCCTCGACGTTCAGGTCCAACTTCGGCTTACCGCCGTTCTGCCCGACGTTCTTCAGGTACCACTGGTACTTGAAGAAGGGATCCGTCGGGTCCTTGCTCGCCGGATTCGCGGGATTCTTCATTTCGTACAACGGCACGAGGTTGTCCACGCTCAGGGGCTTGTAGCCCCTCTTCACCCTCTTGAAGCCAGCCTGCTGTATCGCCGTGGCCACCTAGAGTTTTATTGTACTTCAACCCCCTTTTACGACGCGCTTTTGAAACACAAGAGGGAGAGGCACCGATGTCTCCTAACCGCTTGCCATTCTACATCGAGGTGGATATTGACGCAATCGTCTCGCGGCATCTAATCCTCCAAACATTTGAAACAGCGTTTGATTGACGATCAGCGTGATATATTTTTTTCATCTCGACGAATCTTCAACTAACACAAACCGATTGTTGCACGTTGAACCCGCCAATTGGATTGCGCTAAGGACGAGAGGTTTAATCACTGCTCGTTTGCGATAAATAATTTGGAACGCAAAGGATTCACGACTTGATGGTCTAAATGTTATGGGAATTTTTAGATGCACCTCTCACATGCACTGACAAGCGTACACAGTTAATAAATTTGTGTTAAATTTAATAGATGTTACATGTCCGCATAAATTTTTGTGTTTATTTAATATAATATATTAAATGATGATTTATTTGATATAATATATTAAAAGATGACATTAATAGTACGTTAATGTTTTAACGTAATATAAATGCAAATCTTAAAGTTACTTGAAATTTAAATTTTGTGTAAAATTAACATATTTTTCATGATAAAATTGTCTAAAAAACGTTATTTTTACATTACACAAGTGTAATAATTCAAACTTGTTAAAATTAACATTTTCTTCCTGTAAATTTTAACGAATAAATCCTGTCACTAATAACATTGGTCTGCAAAACTGAACTCGTTTTCTGCTTCGAAAACGAAATCAGCCAGGCGTTATTAATGTGGGTCGTCAAATCCGAATATGTTAGTGAAAAAGTTAAATTAACTCTAGTTTAGATATTATAAGAGATTAAAAACCCCCAAAAACTTTTATGCCGCTTTTATGATATTTTTGGTCGACTGTAACTTTTCAACGAATCATTTATCACGTTTCGTTGTAAAGTTACAGCCCGAAAATAACAATAAAGCGGTTTTTGAGCAATTTCAATCTTCCGACGTCATCGAAACTAGAGTTAATAAAAATTTTTCACTGCTATATTCGGATTCAGCGACTCCAAATTAGTCAAAACTGAATGATTTCGTTTCCGAGGCATTTTTGTAGACGAGTGCAATACGGACGTAGGAATCTATTGTGTAAAATTAAAAACGGGCACGTTGTGTTATTTTTACACATTTTCGTTTTAGTTGTTTCAATCATTTTACACTCGGGTTCAGTTGACACAATAGCAATACGTTGACTCAACGCGTCGCATGGATGTGTTAAATATTTAAGACAAAAATTATAACCGGCATATTTTTTAACGAGAAAACCTCAAGTTTTCAACCGTATAAAGCTCATCCAATCTCAATTCTCTACAGAATAGAAAAAAAGAAACAAAGTCACAGCAATCTGACTCTTGCTCAGCTACATTAGCATTTTGATAACTTCTAACCCGATAACTTTTTTCACTACAGTGAGAATTGTCACGCAGTCGTGACCTATCGCAAAGGAAATATAATATATCAACTTACCAAAGGGTCGACCTTTAATTTTCGCGTGTGCGGCACAGACCGTTTACTCCGTACATGCGGCAAGGCTCTATGTACGAAATGATACTCCGTCCGACTGTCCAGTACCTACAAAAGATTTTTACTTTTACTCCTTATGCCCAGACAAGGGTGCACTTCACAATTTAGTAAAATAAATAAATGGACAAACTCTCGATAATATAAACACAAAAATAACAATTGGACAACGAGAGTATTATTCTTACGTGTGGGTCATATAATCAGCTGTAATCAATTACGATTACAAGTCGTGGAAACAAATTGACGATAACGTTTCGACTCCAATTAACGTTTCGACTCCAATTTCAGTTTCCAGTGACTTCGACTTGAGAACTTCAATTGGACTCTGATTTCATCTTCGTCGCAAATACTTAAGAATCAATTTTTCCCCGAAACAAAAACGAGAGAATAGAGTGATCTAAAATAATAATAATTGATTCTTAAAACCAGTTAAATCAATTTATTTGGACGACCTCTTTTTCATCGCAACGAATGTCCCGGGCGCTCGAAGACGAAAGTAAGCTTCTTTTCCCTCAATGCGTTATATATAACTTTTTACGTAACTTCTTCGGTGTGAAGTTTCTACAATTTATAGGAGGGAACGAATCTTTTACTCACTCGGACTTGCATATAATATAAGGTATAAATATGCTATTCAATTCTGTTGATTCATTTCACGATTATCGCGCAGCTTATGGTTGTAAATCTCTTTTACACATAAAGGAATGTAACAGCTCAGCATACGTGCATTCTGTATAATTCTACTTACCTACATATGTAATTTTCTCTTTACAATATGTGGTTTCTCTCTCTCTCTCTCTCTCTCTCTCTCTCTCTCTCTCTCTCTCTCTCTCTTCTTGACGAGAATACCATTAATTCCGTCCGCTGAGGGATTGAAAATCGAGTGTATCGCGAATGACGACACAATACTACGCGCACAGAGACAGAGGGTGAGGTAAACTTAATACCTGGAAGAGAGGAAAAAGCAAACAAGATCCCTAAAGGCGGAAACTCCAGAGTAATACGTAGATTAAAAGTGTCGCCCTCTTTCTAAACATCTTTAATCCGATTTCCCGATACGCCCACGTTGGCAAATAAAGAGAGTGTGTTATTGAGATAAAATAATTGGTTTTCTAGTAATTACGTAGGAATAGGCCGTCGCGTAAATGGCGAGGATTGTCCCGGCGCGGGGACTGTTTACGTAAATCCTCGTTGCGGCTTACGATTGCCAATGGCACCGCGGCGGAAAGAAACGGGAATGGAAATCAGGATTGTCCCCCGTCACTCCAAAATAGAAAACTCCTCCGAGTTTTCGTTCAGCCGGCTCCCCCCTTCCTTCTCGCGAATTTTCAAACGTACGTTCGTCGCGGCGCCCATGCGATTCTCGGAATTAATGCCGCTACAATTTGCGAGATGAAAGGCAATGACAGCCGTTCGACAACTTGTTAAACTGCAGAAGGGCCCTCTTAATCGATCGTGTCAAGCGCTGCCCAAGTTTGTGCAACATAAAATCAGTCACTGTCAAGCGTAGCAGAATTAATCGCATCGCGATGGAACCGATCGATCCGGACGATAATTTAGCCCCCATATCCCACGGTGGTTAATCGTACGAGACAGCCAGGAAACAGTTTTAATCGGAAGAAGCTACGTCACCGCGCCGGTAAATAGAGCTTACAGGATATCAATTTCCTCTACATTGGTAATGTTGCATCAGAAACGTTTATCTAATGCCGCGTGGCCGGTTATTGGAAATACAACCAAATGATTCTGTGTAAAAAGAGAAGTGGATTGGAAGGAAAATCCGTTTACGCAAGGGAAAGTCGCGCCAGCAGATCGTGAAAGCTCTGTTCTCTCTCCTGTTTTAAGTTTGTTGCAATAAGAATCGAGAAACTCATTTCAACAACAATAAACAAAATATAAGTAAAAATACAGTGCTTCGTTAAAAGGAATAGAGATAAGTTTCTATTGCTGTGCATACATTTAGTCAGCAATTTTGTTTGTCGTCCGTTGTTCTTTTAAGCGGAATATTTCGTACTTTTGTTCATACATTGAGAGTCATTGTTGAAACTACAACTCCGATTGGAAAATGTCTTGCATCATCCGAGAAGAGGAAATTTCACAATGGTTACATTAAGGTGATTGCAAAACGCAGCGGTTTCGTAGGAATAACATTTCTAAATGGTATTTGCTCAAACACTGATACTCTCAATTTAGGGGATAAATCATGCACAAATTGTTTCAACATTTAGAAGCAAAGTTGCCCAGTAACTCAGTTACGTGTAATGAATTTTTATAAGAGGCGTGGGCCTGGATAGCTCAGTTGGAAGAGCATTCGCCTGGCAAGCGGAAGGTTCGACTCCTAGCCCGTTACTTTTCTCGCCGAAAATTCATAACTACCTTCCCGAAGATACATCCCTATTTATTATCGAGGCTAAATGTTTAAAAAAGGTTTAGCGTGGAACGTATTTACCGCTGGGCCTGCTCTATCTCATCTCGCGTGAATTTTACTTACGAGTATGAGACGCCACGTAGCGGCAGCTCGTCGTAACACGACAGCAATTTAATTGTGCAAATATTCTGCAAAGGTGATCCGCCAAAACGCAGCTGTTTTGCTGACGTGCCGTTTAGAAATACGTTGTGCAAATATTTATCAATATTTGACGAAGGGGTCTCCATTTCTGCATATATTGTTCGAAATATGTACGCATACTTCCAGCGTTCCAAGTTTCATCCGGATTTCGTTACACAATTTGCTAAATATTTTCCCATCGGGGAACGTATATAATATCGCAGGAAAATAAAAGCTTATTCAAATCCGAGAGCAACGTACAAAGTTTTAATCTTTTAACGGCGATTTACGAAGAAAAAACCGGAATCCTGTTTAAACTTTTAGAAAAATGTTATTCCGCGTTTGTATACCCGCGTATCACCTCTTCATCTAAAACCGCCGTCATACTCGGTCGTGTCGTTAATAACTACTTGGTGTACGTGCGCTGAGAATCACGTGTCCCGATTTTTAAAACAGTCCCCTTTTCCCGGGTATTGATTTCGTAGTAACTTTACACCTCGTTTCGATGCAGACTAGGCCGCCGTTCAATTAAACTTCGCCAATGGACGCTCGCGTTAACTAAGTTTGATTTATACGAGCTCTTAGCGTGATGAAAAAAAAACCCTGCATTTATCGAGGCAATCGCAAATCGAAAATTATAGCCAATCGTCGCAATCATCTTTCATCCCGTTTATTCGCAAATATCGTTGTGAAACTTGCGCGTAACACGCACGCCGCGCGCCGGTGGGAGACTCTTCTGAGATTTAAAAGAAAAGTTCTAGGCGTGGAAAAACACGACGGCAACAATTTTCATTTAAAAGACTTCCACCCGATAAGTTATAAAGGCGGCTCTCTTATAGCAAAGTCGAGGCTCTCTATAAATAAGAAAAGATCAAATAAATGTCTCGACCATCGCTTGCATCGCCTCTTGCCAATTATTAACGAACTCACCCGCGCTACTTGGATTTTCTCCCCTTCACCGCCACGTACAATAAAGTACGTCGACTTGGCAGCGGGAAGAAAACGCGGAAGACGGTTTTGTTCGAGCCGAGCCGCGGTTCTTACCTTGCCCGCAGCGAGAACAAAATGTTTGCGGGAAAGATGTTTAAGCTCCTCGTTTCCTCCTATCTTTCCACAGAAAGATCTTTTTTATAGGCGAACTCGGTTGTGTGCACTACCGCGCGCGGGGACGCGCCCTCCGGAGACTGCTATAACACGAGGGTATCAGATGCAGAAGCGTGATATGAGCGCGTTTCGACCGAGAAAATATCCGATATATATTCTGGTACAAAAAAATGGGATAATATTAAGCTGGACATTTTATCGATTAAGACGTGTATTTGCGTCGAGAACGCGAAGCTATCAAAATGTGAGGTGCGAGAAGTGTTGTTCAATCATAAAAATATATAATATAGCTACATGTAGATATATTCAAGCATAATATATTATTATACCATTGCGTATCTGTAATTACTAGTTTTTAATATTATGGTTTTGTCGGGGTTGGAAAGGTTACTTTATAAAAGTATTTAATTACAGTTGCAGTTTTTTTCCGCAAAAAATGTGACTAGTTACAGTTACAAGTTAGCGATTGTGAAAAGGTTGCAGTTACAGTTACTCCAAAAGTAACGAATCGTTACTTTCTTGCAATAAAAATGAAAATATCAACTCTGCATTCGAATAGTAAAGTGTCGATAAAGGCGTTTATGCGCAAATGCAAGGCCTAATGCAATCTGTGGATGTTTAAAATATATATATATATAAAGTAACTATTATTGTAACTAATCGATTAGTTACCAATTATCGAAAAAATGTAACTGAGTTAAGTTATAATTACAGCTGGAAAGAAAGTAACGGAGGTATGTAAGTTAGAGTGTTACCAAAACAAAGTAACTGTAACTGTAACTTCGTTACAAGTAACGAGTTACTTCCCAACTCTGGTTTTTGTAATTAAAAACCTACGGAAAAGGTGCAGAGCTATTAAAATGTAAGGTACGCGAGGAACTATCTAATTGCAAAAAATATAACGTTTATTTTTGCGATGGCCCTCGCGGGTGTTGACGCAATGTGATTTCTGCCCAGTGCTCTGAATGTCAACGTGAAGAAATTCAAGCAAGCGCGGGTAAACGGCGGGAGTAGCTATGACTATAACGTTGTATTATTTTAATTATTATGTTTCTGCAGTCAACAGTATATTTTTGTAATTAAAGACTACAAGGCTACAACGTTACATTATTATACTGATACGTTTCTACTAGTCAATGCTGTTTCTAATATTGCGGCTTTACAATTAAACAGTCTCGCGTATGCCAGCCTCGGCGTGCACCGTAAGTACGCGCGGTTATTGTAGCGCGAGCGACCGAATTTGCCAGTGATTGCGGCGGTCCGACAATCAGTGGAGTACGTCAAACAGCGGGCAGACGTGGCACTGATTGCGAGTCTGACGCGTAGCCTGGCGTCGCGCGACAGCAGCAGAGTATCGATACATTTAATTCCTCGCGGGCCGCGGTTCTTTTTTCTTTTTTTAATTAAACGAGCGAAACCGTTCGCGAGCGCACCCGCAGCACGCGCCGTCCAGGTCTCCGTATTTGGAGGCCGAGGCTAACGATGCCGTGGACGCTTCGATCGATGACTCCGCTTAAAAATTTACCTGCTCCCGCTGCAAATATCCGCGGGACTTTCGCGAATGTGTGCCACTCGTTGGAGAATTAACGACCGGAGGTTTCGAGACGGATACACGTTCGCTCGCGTGTTGCTTTACTTTTTATTTGTATGCAAATATCAGCGGGATTTTCGCGAATGCGCGCCACTCGTTGGAAAAATAACGACCAAAGTTTTTGAGGCGGACACACGTTCGCTCGCGCGCGCGTGTTGCTTTGGCTATTCGTTCATATGTGTAGTTTAAAGTTTTTCGAAAACGGTTGCGGATCTGTGCCGACTCTGACGGACGACACTTTGAAAGTATCCATCACTAATTTATGCGCGCAAGCGAATTTTCGTCTCTTTTCTTACAAGGTGTATTTAAATTACGGAAACGTTGGATATATTTTTTTACACGTACGGTAATGAAATTGACAAGTTCCCTCTACAAAATGGCGGCTGATTCATTTTCTTCGACCTATTTGTGACGAAGTAACAACGATTTACTTCCAACACAACTCTAATGGTCCAACGTAATATTTCCACGTGTATGATAAACTGCGTTATGTCCGGAAAAGAAATTGGCGCGTAGTACTAATGTGGAAAGAAACGGTATATAGATTCACGATTTTCAGAAAGATTTAAGATTTGCAAGTTGGGCTACCTACATCTTGCCTTGTGACCCACATTGGCGTGTTACCACATATTGTCTAATGGTCACCCTGTGTGTTTAGAGAAAGAGAGAGAAAGATTTTCATATCGCACGGTGGTGCAAACAATTTGCCGAAATCGCTCGGTCCAACGATTCTGGTATTAATCCGAAGCGTTTGGAAAATACAAAAAAAAAGACGTGAGAGAAGTGCCGGAAAAAAAATGTTTCACGCATGGACATGCATAAATATACAATATTATATCAAATTGTACATGAAATATGTCCATACGTATTTTTACATTGCATACTTCTCATGTAGTTCTATATAATTTGACAGATTTACACATGTTTTCATGTGGACAATTTTTAAAAGAGAAAAATAGTTTATTTATAATTACACGTAACTTTATACAATTGTACACAATTACACATAAGCAATTTTTTACAGTAAAAAATTTTTTATATAAAAGCATATATAAATCTACAAAAGTATACAGAACCGGGTGGAATTGTGTGAAATTAAATATATAAAAATATACAACGTGAAAATGTATGCACGGACATTTTTTTATGTATATTTTTATACAATCCTATGTATTTATTCACGCGTGAAACATTGTTTTGCCGGGGCTGTGACACGTCAATTGGCACGAGATGCCAATGAACGGGTTCTGTCGGGGCGGCGTGCTGGAAAACACGGCCGCTAATACAACGCAATCCGTTGCGGAGCAATTGAACGCGCCGCAACGGAATCGGCGCTCGTGCGGTTTCTGCGCTCGCGACAGCGCGTACAAAAAGAATATTCATTCCACCCCGGCCCGCCCCGCTCTCCTCCGCGGTGTCGTTTCGCTCGCCGCTAATTAATCGGGCGTCAAACGCGTCGGGAAACGCGCGGTTTACCGTTCCCGGGATTCGCGATATCCGCCAATCCTCGCGCACCCCGGCAGCGAATAATCGCGGATCCAACACGCGCATTGCGGCGCGCATTGTTACCCGCGGACGTCTCGCTTTCGTGACATTTATTGGAGAACCCAGTGGTAGTTGAACTGTACATAATGGACGCCCGTTTCAACGGCGACGGCCAAGTTTCGCGGACGAGGGGCGCGCTGACACCCGAACCGGAAAGCGTTCTCCATTTCTCGCGACGCGAATAGACGCCATACGCGGCGAGGGCGAACTTCGGGGGGGACGTCCGATCGTTACGCGTTCGCCGCGTGATTTGCCGTCCACCTGGACCCTCCTCTCCGAGCGATCCGCTTCCTCCAATTTCATCCGACCTCTGCGGCGCTACATTTCTCGCGTTCGAGACGAATTGGGGTGGCCAGCTGCGAGGCAGGAGGGACGGAAACCTGGAGGGACGAGACGAGGACGGAGGAAATCTGTAAAGTTAGGGCGGCCGAGGGAGAACAGCTTCAGAAGGAACTTCTTGATCAACGCTATCCATCTATCAATATAAAATATGTACACGCACACATACACACAGCACATTGGCTGCGTTCAGCGGAAAAAGCTGCTGCACAACAGTTGCAAAATTCGTATATTTGGCTGGAGTACGCTTACTTTCTGCCATATTCTGCCACAATCGAGAGCATACGCCAAACAGGTCCAAGATCTTTGCAACAGAAAAGCACAGTCTTTTCCGCTGAACGCGGCCATTATATACGTATACAATGGGTACGTATAGGTGCGTGGTCGAGTAATGGTACTCCGGGTGACACTCTTGTTGCCACCTGGAGCGTCCGCGCGTCAGGGTGACTTCGGTCAGGGGTCGGCGGGTATTTCGGGGACTCACCGGTCCGAGATTGACGAAGCCGTTCCTCACCGCCACGCGATCGGCTACGTGCCGCTCCTCCGGCTGCCGCAACCTCACCAGGAACGTGTTGGTGAAGACCTCGGCGGTGGTCGTGCCGGCGAGGACGAGCAGCCCGATCACCGCGAGTAGTAGCATCGTGACGATAGGCGGCCGGCGTGGTGGGTCCAGATACTCGTACTCCGCATTCGCGGGTTCGGGGATACTGGACGCTCGATGTACTCGGCTACTCGAGGTACGCGACGGTACTACGATCTTCGTGGCGGCGGCGGCGGCGGCGATGACGACGGCGGAGGAAGAGGAGGAAGAGGAGGAGACGATGGCGGTGGCAGTCAGTTCACAGACACACGGTGAGGGACCGACGAGGGAAAATGAGGGGTGGAGGGTGGAAAAGAGAGAGAGAAAGAGAGGAGGCCGCTTCCTCCCCTGGCGAACCGCGGGGGTTGAACACGCCGCTCGGCGGACTCGGCCGACCGGAAATGGAGGAGCTCGTAGCGTGGACGTGCGACGTGGCCCACTGGGTCCATCCGAGCGGCGAGATACAGGCGCGCGATTATCGCGCGAGAGATAAAAAAGGGCTGAGAAAGAGAGAAAGAGAGAGAGAGATAGAGGGGGGTGACGTTTAACGCGCAAACGCCGCGAATTTCTCCGAGAGGAAGTCGCGTCCGACGAGAGGAAGTCCCGCCGCGTTTTCCCGTTGGATCGCGCGCCGCTTGGTCGACGGAGTGGAGGAGCCGAGAGAACGAATTGCGAAAGGCGGCGAGGGGATAGAAAAGGATCCCCGCTCGCGTGGTCGCGCCGCGTAGAACAACGAAGCGGGCAGGTGATAAACCTCTCGCGTGACGTCACTCGATATATTGATTAAAGCGGCGTCTCGACGTCGACGTCGGCCAGCATGGGAAATTCGGCGGTCGCGCGTGCGCGAATTTGTCTCGTTTTTCTCGAGGATGATCGCCGAGTAGCAAATATTCTCCGGCCGAAGAGAGAGAAAAAGATAATAACGGTCCGCGGTGAAAGTCTCGAATAAAAATTTGAACACGAGCAAACATGGCGGCGATACCTCGCTGTATCGCGAAAATTCGTTCGGTACCGCGCATAACTTTTTTTTTTTACAAAAAAGATGCTCAATCGTTATGTAAATTCAAGTGCCGGAGGATCTTGCAGGTTTTCCCAAAAACTGCGAGCGAAGAGGGCGAATTATGAATATTGCGGCACCGAGTTAAAATTTAAAGGGAATGGTCGCATATGTGAAGGTAGATTGGTCGAATCGACGTCGACTGTTTTATATCTTTGTCACCTTCGACTTCGTTATAATTGTTTTTACGCGATATACATACGTGCAGATATTTCTGTGAGATTTCTATTCTCTTTTAGCTAACTCGACATCGAATCAACGTGAGAACGAAAAGCACAATATATACGCAGTTGAAAAATTTGTTTTATTTTTGTTAAAAAATGCCGGTTAAAATTTTTGTGTTAAATGTTTAACACATTCATGTGTTAATTTAACATATTGCTCTTGTGTTGATTGACCTCAAATGTAAAATTATTAAAATAAGTGAAAAGAAATGTTGAAACAACAGTGTCCGCGTTTGTACACGGTAATTATTTTCTGGCCACACCAAAAGACAAAAGGCAGCGATATCTCTTTATGATAAATAATATAAAAGTCGAAATGTCGATTTAACAGATATAAACTGTTATAGAGGATAAAGTAACACAATTCTTCTGTTCTTTTTAACATATAAAATGTATCGTAAAAAATTCATGCATTTACATATTGTGTTTTAACTTTTAAAAACGGTGAACTCAACTTAGAAAAGTCGAGATATCATAACTATAATATGTTACATTAACATAAGAGTATGTTAAAAATTTAACACAAAAATTTCTACACGAGAAAATTTCGACAAAAATACAAAGTGTTTTCTACCGTGTGTTCCTTATGCATTTTATTAAAATTGTCCAAATTTTATTGAAAAAATCCGTTTTCTATATGCGTTAATTTAACTGGAATGAGTTTCTTCGACTTCATACAAGTCTTTGAGAAATGTTTGGGAAGAACGAGTAAACGACAGCTACCTCTTGGCTAAAAATATGTGAGGAAAAGTCCATGTGGAAACGAAAATTAAAATGATCGATGGCGTAAGAAATTTAATATGTGTAACATTGTTGAGATCGAGTGTCTCGAAGAAAATTGGAAGCGATCGAGTTCCACGGCGATCCCTTCCACAAAAATTCTGAAATAATAAATCATTTAAAACTAAAAAAAAAAGAGCGAAACGAAACTTTCGATATTCACGGTTTCACCAGCGAACAACAATTCCAATTTGATCGAGCAACGTATTCGTACTGTGCTTGTATTATATTTACCGTTTCTTCCTTTCCTCAACTTCTGTTCTTCAATTCTTTATCGAAAACAGTGTAATGGACAGCCGCTTTATCATTCTGCCGACTCCAGGGTAGGGGACAAACGTACACGTATTCAAGTACCTTTAAAAAATATAATTTCTTGCGTTACAACACATCTTAAATCCTACGGATTTCGGAGCTGCAGAGAACGGGGGCAGATTAGATTACAAGAAAAACGACCTTCGACTTCCGTGAACTTTCTGAATAAATTTACATCCCTTCTCTTACGTGTGAAAGACGTTGCGTATATTTTAAAATCTTATATTTGACACTATACACTTTGAATTTTAATAAAAACGACAGGTCAGGCGCAGAAGTAACGCCGCAACGCATATAAATTATCTGAACACGTTAATTATTAAAAGTAAAGACATAACGAGATAAATGATACACACACACACAATGGGAAACTATAACTCTCGTGAAGGTAACGGAAAGAAGTATAAAAGTCAAGAAAAATATAATACGCACAGAAACGCTACTACTCGTGAAACGTTGAATGCGGTAAACGCAAGTCTCGCAACACAACAGAGCTAAACGCTTCATATTGCTGACAAAATGACACGTGTATTCGATAGTAAAGTTTTCTGGTACATGATCGATTGTATACTTACTTTTATAACAATCATAATTCCCGTTTGACCTTATATCCATAATGTACATATATAACGCGACAAAAAAATTATAATCAAAATTTCATAAATTCCAAAATTAAATTGGCACTAAGACATATGAAGTTACAAATATACAGAAATGTTTCGTGATTGTGTTTGATGTTGCGTAAGCCAGAAAGGAAAACATGTCAAATAAAAGGACTTTAATATTTTATTTTGGATTAAAAAAAACAGAAAAAAAAACGAAACAATCGTTTGTCCATTTTCGATAGAATATCTTGCTGTTGTCCAGATGTGTTCGGATGGTAAAATAAACTTGTAAATCTGGGCTGTTAATCACAGACTGTGTTTCTCCATAATTTACCATTGCTAGAAATGTAGTTACGGTGTGTCGTAAAATCGTTTCCTAAAAAATGAAAAACGTCCTCACGAGCGCCGACAAGTTCCGCAGTTACGTTCTCGAACGCTCCTTTGTGTGTTGTATATAGTCTGTATATACATGTGATTTAAACGTATACTTTTGTATTAAGTCAGATTATACTTATACGTACAATTATAAATATATTTGTGCAATTTGCTTAAAATTATTTTACAATATAACATCGAACGAAGACAATGATAGCGGCGATCACAGGGGCAGTTTTGTCGACGTAACGTAACAACATTATAGTCAAGAAAATCATCTTTCTCATAAATGCAACCGATTAAGGCACCTTCTGTGATCTCACCTATTGATATTATTCGTAATTTTCACGGAGTATAATTTTCTTTTCGCCTCGAGTTTCGCTATGGCCTGCAATCTCTTTCTTTCGATCTCCTCCGCGGTACACCGTGCCGGCTGCGAACCAGTTTTCGCCATCGTTTCCGGCGTATCGCTTTTCATATTACCGGTAGAATGATGTTTAACGTAGCGATTACCATCGCCTTTTACCGCGCACCTGTCAACATTGGACCCATGCGTTCGATCCGTACCACGCATTAACGAAATTGCATTATTCTCGACCTTACCATCATTTGTAACAATCGGTTTTGTACTTACGGGGATGCGCGCGACACTTGTACGCGATATCGGGCCTCTGGACGAGTAAAAGTGCTGTAACGTAGGTCTCGTCGTGTTCGTTGTATCTCTAACACTCGTACTCGCGTCTCGATTAGCGTATTGATCTGACAAGCTCTTGAATTTAAAGAACTTTCTTTTCTCTAGGAAATTAGCGCTGGACATTTCAGGCTTTGCCGTAGGCTTAAGCAAATCGGCGGATTTGGCTTCGGATTTCAACGGCGCGTCGGTTAAATGTTTATAATTGGCCTGGACTTTCGCATTACCGTCTTTACGAGTTAAGCAGCCGTAGGATGACAATAGTATTAATTTTTCATCCTCAAAGCAGGTCGTTAACAAGTCGTCGAAAGAGTCATCTGAAAAATTAAGCGAGTCTACGGTATTACTTTTCGGCAGTTTCTTACTGTCGCGCAGCTTCTCGACGCGGGAACTCGTCGTATTATTGTTATTCAGACACGGTTTGTCCGGATCTTTACTTCTCTGTGCTGTATGTATACCAGAGTCTCGTCGCAACGATAACTTCGAGTATGTCTTTAATGTTTTATTGTTACTTGCGCCAGAAACACCGCTGACCGACGACTTTCTGCAACTCTCCTTGGAGCCAGACTGTGTTCTACTGGACGCGTCGTCCGTGCACTGATCTCCTTTCTTGGTCGGCGACTGGGTGAAACTCTCTTTGTCCTGCAAACTGAATTTCTTCTCTATCTCCTGAGTGCACTTGATCATATCGTCGTCCACGGAGTCGTCAAACAGGTCGTCGTAACTTCCGTTCGCAGCTTCTTTCTTGACGGCGTCTGTGCGATCAGTCGTCTCTCCAACGTTACTCCGCGCGTCAGCGTTGCTCCGCTCGTCTCTCACCTTCGACATCTCCTCCTCGACGCACGCATTCGTCGACGCTTCTTCCCTCTTGACACAAACGTTCGAGTGTTCCCTGTCGTTCTGCTTTATAACTCTCATCTTTTCGTTCAGCGCCTGCAGCTCGGCTGCGAATTGTCCGATGTTCTCGATGTTCTGCAGCTTCATGGTCTTCCTCTTGAGTGGCTGGTGCAGCAAGGGCGAGTTCGAGTTCCTCTTCCTCTGTAGCAGCTTGGTACCCTTGGGCGTCTCGCACTGGACGTTCCGTCTCTTGTTCCTGTTCTCCGGAGACCTGCTCAGAGAACTTTGCCAGTCCCACGCGACCTCGTTGCCACCCTCCTGCGTACACGGGAATAACATGAGGCTCGGGGAGTAATCGACGTCTGGTGACTCTTCCGCAACCGGCTTCTTCGTATCCGGCGTGCTGTGGCTGGCGGACGACTGCGCGTGGCAACTTCGGGGCGAGCTGTCGTTCTTCCCGTTTACCCTGTCGTTTGTCGTCATTGTCACGTCCTCCACACCTACGTGGAATCACACACGCTCTTATCAATAGAGAGAGAGAGGGTAGCTAATGAGATTAAATAAGATTGCACCTACTTTGTTTCTTCTTCAAGTACGCTTTCTTGCCACTGTCATATCTTGCGCATCTCATAATCGGTTCGTGAGGTTTTTTCAATTCTCTGTACTACACTCAGGGCCGCCTGCACACAATACGGGAAATACTAAGAATAGAAATGAAACGGCAACGCTTAAATCTATAAACTGGACGCTGAATACTTCGGATTGTCCCAGATTGTACAAGGCAAAACTCGTAATGACATCGCGACGACGTTATTACGACTTTACTCATTGTTTGACAGTTACGTAAACGTCATTTCAACGTCACCTCGGTGTCACAAGGATCCATTGTCCCACCGTGAGACACAATTCCTATGACAAGATCTCGTAGTTTGTTCTTTTTTGCTATATTTAATCTCTTCTGACATTTAACATTCACTCCTATCTCTACTATTTCCTCTATCGTGTGCAAGATTTTATAAAGTTTTCATTATCGCACGGTCGATCCTAACCTACGTACCGGCGAAGATCGACGAGGGCTGGTGGGTCTCTTTAAACGAGTTTCTCCTTTGAATCTTAATAAGCGCCAGCGTGACTACTAGAGTCTACTCGAGCAAGTATTTAATTAGTACAGCTACACTTTCCGAGGCAGAAACAAATGAACGGTTACACGGGTTAACAGAAATCGCGAGAGGCCCGCGGGTGAAGACGAGCCCACCCGCCACCGTACACTTTGCCCCCCTTACCGACAGCGTTGCTCCCAGGAGCGAGTCTGGACTAAATATGTCCGATTTTATCGACAAGCCTCTCGGTGCGAGTCCGGACTAAAAAAGGCAACTCTGTCGATAAAATCGGATATATTTAAGGCCTGTTCTTTATTACTGCACTACTGAACTTTGCATTTACTTTTATTTAAACCTATCTTTTTTTCTAGACTTTCAATCTTAGTTCCAATTACAC
>NW_011967167.1:69903-134292 GCF_000949405.1 Vollenhovia emeryi
GGTTTGGATTGCAGTTTTGTTATGCGCGTGCATTGAACGTTTACGTTGGGCCGCGTGAACGGCGCGAGGAAAAACAAAAAACAATGGAGGTGACGAGCTCGAGTGAGTACGGTCGAATAACTTTATTTACCGACGATTCGTCGGCTCGAGTTAATCTCGCCGATGAAGATACCGCCGTGTTTCTCGAAGGAATTTAAAGTGATTGGACTCGGCGTTCGATCAAGGTTAAGTACGAGAATTTCCAAGACTTTTTAGTGTCGTGGTGTGAAATAATAAAAGATAACGGCACTTAAAACAACCCCTTCAAGAGGCAGACACTGCGACGTTTGCGCTGTGTAACCCAAAAAGCAGGCTTCGAATCTAGTCGGATCATTGAATTAAAAAAAAAATAAGACACCGCGATCGCTTTTTCGTGATTCGGGCTGTGGTCAAGCTGTCGCTTCAAACGTCACGAAGTAATCTTCTCTTTTCACTCAGTAAAGATTAGCAGAAACGCTTCGAAGTGTTTGCAGCGGCAGCTTGACCGCAGCCTTAATGTGATCTCCGTAGACTTTCAGGACGTGCTGGACGAGCTGGAGGGCGTCTTGAAGGACGCCACTTTTCTCAGTATCGACGGCGAGTTCACGGGTCTTAATTCGGGTCCGGATACGGGACCCTTCGACACGCCGGCTCAATATTACGCCAAGCTGCGAACGGGCTCGATGGACTTCCTGCTCGTGCAGTTCGGCCTGTCCGTCTTCACGTACAACTCGGAAACGAACAAGTGAGATTATTGTCTGCTACCTCTGTGTACTGTTAATTAAGTTTAAGAAAGAAAAAGAAACGGGCACACTCGAAAGTAGCACTGAGAAATTGCGGAGTGAGAGAAACGGCCTGTCCGTTTCAGATATTCTCAGCGCACTTACAACTTTTACGTATTTCCCAAACCTCTGAATCGTCAAGCGCCGGACGGCAGGTTCATGTGCCAGACGTCGTCCATAGCGTTCCTGGCGAATCAAGACTTTGACTTCAACAAGCTATTCAAGCACGGCATACCGTATCTCAGTGCCAGTGGTGAGGAAAGGCTGGTCAACCGCCTGGAGGAGAAGCAGAAACTCAAAGAGGAGAGCCATCCAGAGTCGATTCCGATACCGGACAACGACAAGCCTCAGATAGAAGAGATATGGTAATCTTGCGTTTCTGTTCGATACTTTTCTTTTTAATCTGCAGGGGGAGGGTGTAAGAAAGAATTAAAGGAAAAGTGCGATCTAAGGGGGATACGGATCGCAAAAATTGCGATTGCACGTCAGAAAATACATGGTGTACGAATTTCAGTTCTAGAATAGAGAATTTTCTTGCCTCGGATGCGAAAGAATTGACGATAGACAGATGTAATGGTTTTATGAGGCGACTGGTGTATCAGGAGGCACGGCTGCGGTGGCCGAAGAAAGTGAGAGTTGAGAGTAAAATTGAGAATACCTGGCACTGCCTTGTGGTGCAGAGGGTAGGCACTAAGGAGCAAGAGGAAGAAAGGGAAAATGAGAGACGTGAGCAGGAAAAAATGGAAATTAAAGAGGCTGTAGGACTCAGCAACCTGATGAAAAAGATTGTAGAGTCTGTAAGTTTACAGGTTGATTTTTAATTACATATCAAAGCTTCAATGAGTGGATACTATGAATTGGTAATGCAAATATCATGATTTTTAATCTTGAAGCTTCATAAGCGACATATTGTCATACTTATTAAATAAGAAAGACATTTGTTTAAATCTATTTTAATTCTCTTATATTTCAGGAAAAGATAATAGTAGGACATAATATGCTGTTGGATTTGTGTCACATTATACATCAATTTTTCACGCCTTTGCCAAGCGACTATTCGGAATTCAAGACTTTGATTCATGGCCTGTTCCCCAGGTAAGACGCAAACATTTATCTATGTATTATTTTTTGCTTTGGAAATGATTGCAATTATCTTAAGTAGCGTTTACGCACGTAATGATTAGTGATGTCAGCTAACGCCAGTAAAAATGTAAACGTAAACACTTGATACAAAACTGGCGCAAGTTACGTGGCGTTTATAGAGGAAAGTCCTCTATTATGAGATAGGATTCTAATGTGAGATAGTAAGTTTTCAACGGCGTTACTGCCGTACCTTATGTATACGTATGTATGCATACATATGTGCTGTAAAGAATTTAAAAAATTCAAAGATTTTAATTTTGAACATTACTTGTTGTAATATTTTTAACATCTCGAGGTGAAAATGATCGCGAGAGTTTATCTTTCTTTTTTTATTTAAGATTATTGGATACAAAAGTCATCTGTCAGTCGCAGAAATTTAAAGAACTCGTGTCGTCGTCAAATTTGAACATATTGTTAGACATTGTGAGCAAGCCACCCTTTTCCATTCCCGATGTTGAGCCTGTGGAGGGACGCAGTTATTCGGTATTAAAAGAGAAATTACACGAGGCAGGATATGACGCGTACATCACTGGATTGTGCTTTATCGCATTGTCCAACTATCTTGGTCAGTAACAATATATCGGGTACAAATATCACAGTGCCTTTGTCAATATTGTTGTTCATCTTTATAAGTAATTGATTGTATCGAATATAACAAATACATTGTCGAGCAGGTGTGTATGCCTTTCATTCACATTTATTTTTATTTCACGTATCAATCAATTACGTAGATTGATGGATGATTAGTTTGACAGTTAATTTTGTTTCGTAACTTTCGTCAGTGAGAACGTGTTGCTTATTTCAGGCACGTTACAAAATTCCGAGAATGCTACGGTGTTACCAAATTCACCATTGCTTAATCCTTTCCTCAACAAGTGAGTAATTTACGTCAACAACATCAAGTAATTAGTTTTACATTTCTGCCTATAATAGGCTCACAATTACTCTTACTTCTTTATTTTTATAATTACTTTTTTTTTCTTTGTACAGGCTTCCAATAGCAAGACTGAAAGATGTTCCATACGTGAACTTGGTAGGAAAAGATCGTAAGTATATTTGATGTCGCTCCAAAAAATGGTATTGCAGTATCATTTGTATTAGTAGAGGAAAGTCCCCTATTATGAGATAGGCTTCTAATATGAGACAGCAGATTTTCAACGTCAAACTTCAATCACAAATCTTTTTCCGCGACGATCACACGATCTAACAATGAGTTTTCCACCAAACATTTCATTCCAGGGGCAATAAATTCATGATGGAACCAACAGACGATACCTATTAATTTAGTAGCAACCTGCTATCTTATATTAGGAACTTATCTCGTAATAGGGGACTTTCCTCTATTATTAAAAATAGATACAAAGATATGGTGGGTCCCTATTTTTTCTCCGCACTACGGACAGTACTCCCAATAGTCTTGAGTATTCAGTCTCAAAGAAAAATGATTGCAATTTAGAAAAGAACAACTGCCGTGTTATTACGAAGGCTACTGAGGTTTCGTTTGGAAATGATTTTCTCAGAAGCTGAATTCAGTAATAGCGTTCAGTACTGGCAGCAGCACCGAGAGAAAATTGGAACACACCCAAAGAGATCCACCCTTCCATTGAACGATAACTTTTCCGTTTCTTTTTTAAAGCAAATCCTAGCAGAGATCATGTATTTCACATAACATTCCCTAAAGAATGGAAACACGCGGAAATAATGCAACTCTTCAGTCCATTTGGTGAGTATTAAATTATACAAAGTAATTATATGTATAATTAAAAATAAGTCGAGCACAAAATGAATTGTTCGTAAAGAAGACATTCGCAAAATGAATGTTCTTTTTATATGTGAACGAAATGAGAATTGATGCAAAAGGCATGTGAGAGGAGATGGAGTAAATCCCTCTATGGTTTTGTTTACAGGGGGCGGATATATTTCATGGTTATCCGATACATCTGCGTACATAGGCTTATATCGTCGTGATCAGGCCAGCGCCGCGTTGGCGGCTTTATGTAATGGAACTATTTGCAAAATACAAAAATATACCAAGCACCAAGCCACTTTGCAGACTGCTGTCCCGCCCGACGACCGCAAACGAAAGTTATCAGCATCCGAGTAAGTTATAATATCATGGATTCTATTGTAACATTTTACACAATCAATTCAATTTATAGGTCGCTTCTGCAGATATCAGTTCAAATTAACTCTCGAATTCTTTCATAAAATTAAAAAAAAAAGGTTTTCCAAGTGCTTTCCCGTTTCTCTTTATGTTATGTCCACTGTCCAGGTAATTTTACTATTCGAGATCGATGCTCTCAAATGGATTTTCTGTTTCTAAATTAATTTTTTTTCAAATGTCTAGAAAACAAAAGCGTGATTTTGTATGAGAATCTTGTATAAATCTTTTGTATCACGGACGCATATGTTTAACATCGCGTCGTCGCGAGCTTGGAAATTGTATGCGTTCGTATTCCAAAAATGAATGGTCTCTATCGCAATTTACTTTCTGCCGCGAGCCATCACGTTCGTGCGAGAGATGTATTAAACGCAAGGATGAATAACGCGCTATGAGTCCAGGTATGATTTCCAGGACGATAGAAAAACGGAGAGTGGGATAAGACCCTAGGCGGCCTCCTAGGATTTCCTGTACACGAGAGATTTGCATAGGGCTGTAGACCTTGTTCTGAATTAATGCACGCGACGCTCGCTCTCCTCTACAGGCCTATTTAGTCTTCTTGCTCTTCCTCTCCGTTTCCCCCTTCTGCTTCCTCTCGCTCTGCCTGTGCCTGCTCTTCCCTCTCTCTCTCTCTTCCTCTTGCCCCCTGGTCCGGTTTGCGAAATATCACCGGCGTGCGAGTGATTGGTGTCTACGGGAATTACATTGAATACTTGTATACGTAAAATCCATCATGATCGTCCAATATCCTTGCTTCTTTTTATTTGTTTTACTTCACTAAAAGCCACGATTACATTTCGCTAATCTAAAGGATTCCGATTGGACGCGCATTTTTGTCTTTTTCAATATAATCTCGGAGTACTAAAATACCAATCTAAAAGTCGAATCGGGTTAGCAATTGCTAACTCGGATAGGATTGGCGATTGGCGTTTGTCGCTTGTCCTCTAGCCAATGATAGCCGATTAAATTGCAGGCCGCTTTGCTCTTATTGGCTAAAGGACTATCGTCAATTCCAATTCAATCCGAGCCAACAATTGCTAGTCTGATTCGGTCTTAGCGTTCGATAATCAAACGACGGAAGGCAGTTATCAGCCGCTCAAAATGCACCATCCGTAGGAACGTTTTTCCGCGAAGAAACCCGACGGTTTTTCCCTCCGCGAGGAAAAACGCGTTTCCTCGCGCGCGGCAGCAAGTAGTCGATCGTGCGTTTAAAGCGGCGCGTCTATGAGAAAGTCTTTAACGAGGCACTGCCGGCCGCGGTAATCAATACACCGGGCACATGTTCCAGTCAACTGTCGTTAGCCGCGGTCTTCGTCCGCCGAGCGCAGCCCGTGTATACGTATATACATGTATAGATATATATATAAATGTATATATATATATATATATCCTTTTCTCGTTTAACCAACTGCAGTCTCTCCATCGCATTGTAGTCGCAACATTGCTCAGTCTCGCAGGCGACATGATATTAATGAATCGCCCACGTGCTCGCAATCACCGCGCTCGTAACTCTCCCCCCGCTGCGTCGCGCGTGCACGCGCGTTTCCGTGCCGGGAACGACGTGAACGTCGGATGACGAAGGACCTCGCGGTCGCAATCGCGGGACGGATGGATGGCGTTTCCAGGAAGCGTCGAACGATCATTGGGGAAACGTGGGATTTATAATCGGTCGACTTGAGCTCTGTCGAGGAGTCGTTGGTCCGCCTAGGGATGATCTTTCGGCTTGAGAGCGAAAGAAAGGTCCTTTTAGGTGACGTCGGCCAGTTGGGAGATGAAGGGCCTGCGCGCGATTGCTAGAGGAAATTTTAGGAACGGAAGATGAATTAAATCCAGACTGTTTAACCCTTTCAGTCGCGCAATTCGGGACGCAAAGTAATTATTATTATTTGCGTGCACTATAGTTTTCTGTGTTTCGGAGGTTGCGGAATTTGTGAGATTCCCGAATCCATGATGGCGGATCCAGCATGGCAGACCGAAATAGGCAAACGTTCACCAATCTTCGCGGAGGTTCAATATACGGGGGTTTTTTAGGTCGCTAATTCAAATCTTAAGAATTCACAATGGCGGATCCGTATCGGTGTATGTACCAATTTTCATAGAAAATGTTGCACTTTGTCAATTTTTAATCAAGTACAGTGAATCCGCCATCTTGAATTTTTTAAATCTAACTTCATATTGAAATGTTGCGACAAGAAATCCCTCGCATATCGATTTTTATTTAAAAAAATGATAAATTTTTACTAATTTTGACTCGCCATATTGTGGCCGTAAGAAATAAGATTTTTTAAGTATATGTTTACGATCAAATTTTTTCACAAATTAATTGAATGTGAATAAAATGCGATTTCTTGAGTTTCAACTCGTTTATAATAAAACAAAACTTACAGCATCGATGAAATAAAGCCCGTATCAGACTACGGATTGAAGCTGAGATTGAAATTTGACCAATCAGAGTAAAGTTTATTAATCTCAAGTTTAGTGAATGTTACTCTCATTGGTCAAATTTCAATCTAATCTCAATCTCAACCCGTAGTCTGATACGGGCTTAACGATCCTGTTATCAAATTCCAAACTTTAGAAAGTTGCGAGACAAAAATTTAAGAGAAATTCCAAATGGTAGAAGTTAGGTAACACAAAATGGGATCACAAAGGTGGTAACTTAGAGTACATTACTGAAAGGGTTAAATTCGTAAGGGCTAGGACAAATATCTTGGTAAATATTCACGACTATTTCAATTATAACACAATTCCTATGTTCATATTTTATATTTTGTTCTTTTTCAGCGAGTTACATTTAATCTCCTTTTTTTCTCTCTTCTAATATTCGACATTTACTCCCGTTCCTAATAGTTCCTCCGAGCTCAAATCGAAAAATTAAACGATCGAGGGAAGTTGCGACCGAACGGGCGAAGAGCCGGGCATCGAGGGGCAGGCACCTCGAGCGAACGAGCGCGCGGTGGATGCAATCGTGAAAGAGAGAGGGATCGGCCGATCGCTCGCTCGCGGTTGTGCATTATTGGCATTATCGTACATTACGCCCGAGGAATTTACTCGACGCGCGTGTCGGAGCCGCTCGCGGGACCGTTGCTGCGACTTATGAATATGCAGCATCACGTGCGCGACGCACGTGTGTGCGTTCTCGGTTAAAGCCGGTATCGCGGTATACGAGGAAGCGGAGATAAACGATAGAATCCCCGTGAATGAGGACGGGAGTCCTCTTTGCTGATCTGCCGATCGCGGGGATTATATTTGCCGCGAAAATCTCTTTCTCGCACGCGTTACATGGAGGGATTGTTGGTTCCGCAGGAACGTGGACGTGAAGGATGGCGAGAAGTCGACGGCCAACGGCGCGAAGGCACCGGAGAACGACGACGACGAGTGGCAAGTTGTCACGGGTGGGTATTACACGCTCTTTTTGCCCCTGCCCTTTGCATTAACGCGGCCCGATTTGTCTCGTACAGGTAAACGGCGCAAGAAACGCAAGGAGCAGGTAGCGGCCGACAAGAAGGTTTTCGAAGAGAGCGACGCCTGGAACTAGCCGCGGTGTTTCGGGGGAAATGATATGCAACGAGTGCATATACGCGAATACGTAACAGCGTGGATACGCGCTGGCTCGGAAAAAGAAAAAAACGGAGAGAGAAACGAAAGAAAAGTATTTTCATTTCACCAACCTCCATTTCTAACCATTAGACGAAATGTCATCGAGATATTTATAAGTGCATTTACACCCTTAATAAATCCTTTATTTCTGATAACATCCGAGCGTACTTTAATCTACATCGATCGAAAGACGCGTCTCGCGAAGCGAGGGCGTATCTTTACTTAAACCAATCTCGAGCTAAACAGAGGCGTGACGGTCATAATTGGAAAACAAATAAAATTTTCGATAGGCCAAATCAATTACTCGAGGTCCTATTGTGCAATAAAAGTGTAATTTTTTGTTGTGTGATAAAAAGTGTTTAATATTTTGTCTACATTGCATATTAGGAGACTTTAAATATGTATATGGAACGCATGTCGCTAGGCACGTATTGCCATTTGAAAATCCGCTCATTTTCCTCGAGTTCGGCACTTCGCGGATCTTTGCACTGAAATACGGCATCCCTTCCGTCACGCTTTACTTACTTAATTTTATTATCACGATTCGTGATTTATGTAAGACTCAATTTAAAAAAATTTCACGTTTGACGAACCTGCTTGTAGAGATACACGTTTGTGCAACGGTATTCTCTTTATTCGAGCATAACGCGTCACGAGTCTCTCGAGTGTGTACAATCTCAGTTCCGACGATCGACCTTGATGCGAATTCCTTGTACCTGGCAACTGTTAACCGCGATGGGATTGTAATCGGCGTGTTGATAGTTTTTCCAATTGGCAAGCCGTTCGGATCGATCGGCATTCAGTTTCGGCTGGTAGGCAACAGTGGATGGACGGTGTGGTGCGTGTCGTTTAGGGATTTAGGCAAACTCTGCACAGGTACGTAGTATTCTAATGGGAAAGAAAACATTCGCTAAGGTAGAACATTATATAGAAAAGGCACGAATCGTCTTTCATACGTAGAACTTTATTTCCGCGCAAAATCTGTTTGTTACTCTCTTAAAATTTGTGGAGTGAAAATACTGCCATGGAGTGAAATGTTCACCCTATTGGCGTGAATATTAACTCCAATGGAGTAAACATTTCACTCCACATTTTTTAGAGAGTACGTCTAAAGCAATTCCTGATAACATAATTTTGTAATTACGATCTAAAGTAGGATTTTAGTTGACATTACAATCTTTTCAATTAAATTAATAATACTCTGCGAACTACTAGATGCACGACTGTTGACATTTGAGCGTGTCTCGTAGGTAATTTGGAGAAGTATTGCCCAGGTTATTTGTCGTCACTTTGGCAGCGAAATATCGTCACAAATATCACTTTGACATCAAAGTGACGATAAATAACACTCTTATCTGGGTGTAAATTTTAGTTAACATCTTGAGAAGTGTATTCGACAGTATTTTTTTATATTTATAACATACACTGAGGGAATTTTCTCTTAAAAATCATGTAGTCGTGGGACAACGTGGCATTTTGAAAACCTATGGGTTTTTCGAAATTTTACCATACGTTCTACCAGTAAAATGTACACCAAGTATAATTATACCGCTAGAATGTTGAATTAAAAAAAAACTCGTAAAATTCTTTGAAATACCACGTTGTCCCACGATTGCGTGATCTTCGGGATAAATTTTAAGAAAAAAATTCTCTCCGTGCGTATTGCATTATCATACACAATTTGCAATCGAACATTTTGATACTTTTCTACTTTCATTTAGTTTTAGCTGGGCCCGAGCTGGACGAACGAAACGTTGTTACGAAATTTAGTTACAAACTCGGAATGTATGCGTTACAGGAATCGCATGGAAAGATGAGTAGGTTCCTGCTGGACACGCAGAATCTTGATTGGCAGATTCAAGGCAATGAAACCCCGTTGCGCGCCGCTTATCCGAGATTCCGCAGAACCGAGCTGTTCGATGGCGCAAAATCGGTGAGTCCAAACAGATCGTCCTCGTAAATCCGTCCTCCCTCTTTTTTTTCGCCGTTGCGATGCGTTGGACTCCTTTGGGATTTCCAAGGGCATTGCGTTCATTCTGTGTCGAGGCACATGCCGCATAGAAACCCCAAAGCTGCCTCAACAAACTTATCTCGAAAGCTTGCGCCTTGTTTCATTAATCATTTCATTTTCAAACCGGGACACTCAGACGCACCTAGTCGGCAGCGTGGACCTTTTATACCATATTGAAATGAAAAATATTGCAGCATAATTAATAATAGTTTGTATAAAAATATTACATTGTATAATTAACAGTAAAACGGTAAATCTACAAAGAAGAGAGACACTTAAAAAGTTCATCTATAATTAATTAACCGAGTTTGGTGCAACAATTAAATTTACATCGCGATTAATCGCTACGTCTTCCGCCTCTCGTAAATGGCTGAAACAGTATTCGCTCAATCACGATTTCACCAGCTTTATGTTAATTTTAACAGTTTTTCCTTAACCAATCTGCGACAGGCTTCTTTAATTCTAACTAAAGGGACGATAGATTCGAAGAGGACAGTTAGGAAACGCGGGGATTGACGGATAATAATTGCTGCGTGAATTATTAATTACGATTAGATTTATTGTATAGGTCAATATATTTTATCTGACTACCCGTGGTCGCCGCAGGTGATTATGAATAACACATACATGCACGTCTAAATATATACACCAACCGATGACAAATAAATCCAAAGTGATTCTTCAAGATAATTGAAACTAAGAGTATTAATCAAACACACGCGCGATTTTCTTATATTCTACATTATGTTCACACATCGTCAAACTTTATTTCGCACTCTGTGAATTTCCGAGATGAAATGACCTGTTGCTTTTCCCTTATTGTCGTTCGAGCGTTAAAAAACATATAAGGAAGTGAGAAATTATTATTGTGAGCACCAATTGTTGCATTTTCTCTCAAACGAAGAAGTATAATTGGAAATATCGACGAAATGAATTTTCTTTACATTTCTCGTATCCCAATGTTATTCATTAGCAATCGACTGCCTGCATACATAAACATTAGTCGTCACATAATTAAAGGTTTACCGTGGTGTCTCAGACGTGGGCGCTTTGCTTCATGATTTAGAGAAATATTTGATGGATAGTTTCGTCGACGAGAGACGTCATTGCGCTTACGCCAGAGATAACTTGGGACTTAGCAGGCCAGTAGGATTCAAACGCAGCCACCACAGGACCACTAAGGCCCAAATCATCCCCGGCACTTTCCGTCCGTACCGTCCACCGCGCAAGCATTCTGGTACCTGAAAAAGATATCCCAAAAGCAATTAGTTACTCGTAAAACGTCTACGAACATCGCGTTGTATACGCAATTTCTCTCAAAGTCTTTAGAAGATGGAATTTGGCCACTCGACTTAGTCTTTTTATCGCGTTGCCCGAGACACAATTTTCATTGTTTGACTACAAATTGATAAAAAAAAGTAAGCAAAATTATTCTTTATATGGTTTCCAAATTAAAATAAAAGATCGAGACGGTCGAAAATTATGATGTTATAAAAGAGCAAGGTTTGTTATAAAAATTGGCACTTTAATCTCACATTGTTCTTAACGGTATCTGAAAAAGCAATTTTATAAAATAGCACAATGAAATATAGATTTTCAGATTTTAAGATGCCACCTTGTTATAATTCACAACGCAAGAATTCCGGTCAGAAGTGCTTTTCACTTGCTTCTCGCAGATTCTACCAGAGAAGCATTAGGGCTTGCCCATGTTCGAAGACATGATTGAAATTTTTCGAGAAAATGGCTATCGCTATGAAAGTTACTATTCAACAATATTTACCTCATTTAAATAATGTTGAGTATAATTTAATTTGTTTTTTTATTAAAAAAGAATTAAAATATTTTTGTACAAGTATTAACAATTGTCATCAATTAGATTTGAAAATTCTAAGACGATTTATTGCATATAAGATAAAAACTACATGTACAAAAGGCTGACTAGTAAAACTAACACACAATACTAAAACAAGACCGTACAATAATTAAGTAATGTTACAAAATGTTTACATTTCTATTTACAATTACTACGATATTGCGATATAGAATAAATTTGGGGTTGTAATTTATTCAGTGTTCTCGATATATTATCGTTATAATGTTATTGAAATTCAAGTTATTCTTTCTTTCTTCTCTGAATTCCAAAGTTCCTAAAAAAAGGAATACAAGTTCGTAATTTTCTTATTTCAAATTATTATCTTTTCCGTCGACAATTTCTATTAGTTTTCGCCAGTGGTTTTTCCAAACTTTGTTGGCTACTAAGGAGAAATACGCACCGTGGCCAGACTCTATTTCTATATATTTCTATTTCTATATATTATATATTTCTATAAAAAATGATTTATGATTATTTAAACAAATGATCCAGAACCGGCCTAGTATATCTACTCTCTATCCTTCTCGTACAATTTTAATTAAATAAAAGGGGAAGTGATTAAATGACATTTTAAGTCCATTTTAAACGATCTGTAATTCGTCACAATTTAATCCTACTATTTTGGGAAATACAAAACGCTTTTGAAAAATTAACACACACATACACGGTGTAAATCGGTGAAAAATGAAATAAGAATTATTGAGAAAGCACTAAATAAATCATAATTTTCCTTATGAAATTCAATGTAATACTGTCAAATACAAGGAAAGTTAAAATACACTTGAAAGGTAATGAAAATATTATGAAATATTAGATATTGCGATATTTTTGTTGATTTTAACTTAAAAAACGTGTATTACTTTTTACTGGGAAATTTTTTAATGATTTGCACTGAACTTTTACTGAAATATCGATAAAATGATATGCCATGGGGTTAATTGAGAGAGATTTTCATGTACATTTCAGCAAAATTTCATTACATTTTCAGTAAAATACTTCCACCAGGGATTATCATCAATCAGCGGATTTTGTCCACTGCCGGGACATAGGTCTCTACTAAATCTCTCTCCTTTCAGAATTTCAAAGTATTTATTCTTTTACGACTCGCAGATCGTTTAACATAGACGCTAAATACAAATTACATGACTTTTTAGGCGGCTGTAATTTGCGGCGCGCGATAAATTACTCGAGAGTGTTACGGGAAGAAGGTCGAGCGTCTCTTCCTCTCAGCGCGATAGCCACGTCCTTTTTTCTTCCTTGATTTCTGCGAGGCCAAACGTTTTCTGACGTTGCCGCATTCAACTACGTCGGAAGCGTTTAATGACCGCTCGTCGGCCGGGACTGTTCGTCTTATTCATTACGCTAAGTACTCAGAAGTGCACCTAGTCATCCGCGACGATTTTATGCACGCCATGAAGTAACGGGTGTGCCGGAAGCGTTATCGGGAGATAAAAGATGGCTCAGGATGCACGCGAGAGATACCCGCGACTCTTTGGCTCTCGTCGAAGTGGTCCAGTTCTGGTATTCGATGTTCATTACACCTCGTGGACGAACGATAGATAAATAATAGGTGTGAGAAACGGTACGTTTGTGAGAGAACGGGGAGTTTTTAACGGCGCGACGAGACGATAGGCGACGGAGTCGATTTAACCGGTTAGCGAGATGGTTTTTATACGACGATACTCTTCTGCACATTTTAAACCCTAATAGTAGTCTTTGAATACATTTTACGCTTTTCTTTGTGCAAAACGAAGGAAGAGCACTCCTCCGAATGGCTCCTTTGCACTTTATTGGCCACTTTACGTTGAAGGAGCAGGCTTCCGATTCATTACAAACCTGGGCACTTGAGATATTGTAATAAAATGCAAATAACTGCTGTGCTTTTTACTGAACACAAAATCTTCTAATGATATCGATTATTTAAATGCAAACGGTACAAGTGTGTGTGTGTGTATGTGTGTGAATAATCTATACTCTACTGCTGATTGGCTCGACTCAAAAGCCCAACTGCCTGAGACAAACGAAAACTACTCTGGGGGAAAAAAGACAGTTAGCAAGCCATTTTGGGGCCCACAATTAGTAATCGAATTATTTGGATTGTTCGTAACTCTACTCTGCGAGTGCCTCTTGAGTGAAAATTATCTTTGCGCTACTGAATATCGACCGAACTAATTGAGAGAATTGATTAGTATTACTTAAAAATCTTGGATATAGATGGAATAGCTAATTGCGATTTTTAGCTACGCGGGGGTAAAATTCGTAAAAGATTAGAGTTACGAACAATCCAAATAATTCGATTACTTATTAATTATGATGAGGCGTTAGGAGCATATGGCGACATTGTGAGAATCGATATTCTGTTTATAAAAAGTTGGAGAGAGACAAAACACATTTAGATCAGGTAACTTAAGGCTGAATCAGGCCCCGATTGACTCTCGTAAGCAGTCCAGTAGGAAAAATAGTGTCGTGTGCCCTCGGCTTAAGAAGGTTCGAGCGTTTGACCGAATAAAAGATAAACCTACAGGGTGGAAAAGTTACTTTATAAAAGTATCAAGTTACAGTTTTTTCCCCTAAAAATGTAACTAGTTACAGTTACAAGTTACCAATTCTAAAAAGTAATGCGTTACAGTTACTCAAAAAGTAACGAATCGTTTACTTTGCAGTTACTTTCTTGCAATAAAAATGAAAATATCAAATCTGCGTTTGAATTAAAAAGTGTCGATAAAAGTGTTTATGTGCAAATGCAACACTTAATGCGACCTGTGGTGGTTTAAAAAAAATGTAAGGTAACTATTAATATTAACTATTAACTATTAATGTAACTATTAAATTAGTTACTATTATAGTTATCGAAAAAATGTATCCGAGTTAAGTTACAGTTACAGATGGAGAGAAAGTAGCGAAGTTAAAAAAAAAGTCACTGTAACTGTAATTTCGTTACAAGTAACGAGTTACTTCCCAACCCTGTAAACCGATAATACATACATTATGTAAAAGATAATCAAACTAACAATGTATAACAGAAATTTGAACAATTTTTACCGTATCGTTTACTAAATATGTAATTATAAAGACTTTTCGATGAAACAATCCGCGAAATCGACCAGGAAACGATGACACATAAGTGGAAATATGGCAACGTCGCGAATAAAACAAACTATTTCCAATGCTCATTAAGTAAACGTGTAATTAGTTAAATGCTAAAGTGTTAATTTATACGCCTCCAACTCAAATAAATTTGAATTGATTATTAAATGAAATAACAATTACATCTCACGTTCATACTTGCTTTTTATCCGTTGGCATTTTGCATCAAGCGAGAGTCTTGGAACTTTTGTTTTGCTACTTTCTAACTATTTGACAACTTTTAAAGTAACAAATGATTACATATCACGACATTTACGAATATAATCTTACTAATGTTATTGCGAAATTATTTTTTTAGCCATTGAATGCAATTTTATTAATAACATGCTTATTGATTAGAAAGTGGCGCTAGAACCTCCCTAATTGACCAGCCGAAAGCCCGGGTCAGACTACGATTGAAATTTGACCAATCGGAGTAAAGTTTACGAATCTCAAGTTTAGTGAATTTCACCCCGATCGGTCAAATTTCAATCTAATCTCAATCTCAATTCGTAGTCTGGTGCGGGCTTAAGGCTGATGGTCGTTTTTCAACCTTTTCTGTTTAAATCCTATGGCGACAGCAGTAACAAGTGTAAACGGAAACCGGTGTTTCAAAACTGGGCCCAACCTTTTCTGCCATTTTACATCCCTCGCCTACGTCGCGTAAGAGCTCATTTGTCTCTTCGGGAAAACGTACGAGGGTGAATATTAAAAATGTCGTCGCCTCGGTTAAACAGAGCCTGGCGACGGTCAACGTCAGCTCACTTCAGCGTCGACAATAATCAAAATTACGGCGGGGAATTACCCAGGCAGGACGAGGGGTCGCGATGACATCGAATTGACGTCGAAGTGACGCCGATGTAGCTTTGAGCGACGAATAAAATCACAGTAACGAGGCATCTTGATGTCGTTGCGTGCCTCGCGTTCTACCTGGGATGCTTGCCGCCATTTTGTGGCTTGTAAACCGGCGTAATTCGATTTCAAGTCGAGCGAGTCTCCTGGAAAACGGCGAAGAATATAACCCACGTTCTACGACCGCGGGCGTCCCTTGCGCGCGGCCGACTCCCGGAGTCGGCCGTGTCGCGTTAAATTCTGGAATTGATAAGCAAACGAGACAGGCGCGGAGAGCCAGGGGGATGAGAGCGAATCGATGTGGAGGACGCCGCGCGATACGGAGCGGCGTGCCGCTCCGACGAGCGATGTCGGCGCAGTGATTCACGTGGCTCGAGTCTGGGCTTTCGCCGAAGGGTCGCGCCTAAGGGCCTGAATTTGGAATCCGACTAAACGACATCGGACCGCGCACCAGAAATCGGAATTGAAGTGATCGTCATCGGGGATGAGGCAAAGATTGCCGATTGTCAGCGGTGAGGCAGCGGCAAGGCAGCGGCCTCGTCGTCGCGGCCGCGTCTCGATTCTTTATTCCCGCGCGAGCCGCACCGCGATATCCCTCGGGTCTGCGTTCTCTCTCGACGTGTCGTTCGCGCTGATCCGCTAAGTGGCACTCGAGTTAAAAAAAAATATATGAACGAAACAAAGAGAAAACCGAGAACACATCGCGCGCGAGTCGTCCGCGTCAAGTGTTTCAATCTCCGACCTCCGCGTTCAATGTCGCGTCTACTCACTCGCTCTCCTCTCCTCTCCTCTCTTCTCGTCCTGGCTGCGCCGCGGCGGCGGCACGTCCACGTGCGATGCATCGACGTGCCGCGGTGTCTTGTACGCAGGTGCGAAGCGCGCATCGCCGGGCCCTCACTTGGTCGCGCTCGACGCCCGACGACGCTCGGCGTCGTCGTGCACAGGCGTCGTCGGCGAGAGAAGGCGCGACGAAGGTAAGAAGGAAGATCCCCCGGAGACGGCGGTTAACGACGAGGGCGGTTTCCTTCGCGCACACCCGAGAGACGCACACCACTGACGCCGGGGCCGACACGGCAACTTTTTCGCACACCACCACCCGCCGTCGCCGCCGCCGCCGCCGCCGCCGCCACCGCCGCCGCCGCCACCGCCGCCACGCACGGCAACATTTTTGCGCTACACGCACCGCGTGCGTGCGTGCGTGCGTGCGTACTGTTCGTCTCTTTTTTCGACCTCTCGCCCGATGATGGAGGGAGAGAGCGGAAAATCGATCGAGCTCTGACGACCGACCCTTCTTCTTTCACGAGCCTCGATAGCGCAGAAAAGCGGCCGGACCACACCCTACGACCTATCGTGACGCTTTGCCGATCGACCGACCAGTCAGCTTCGTCTTCCCGGACCTAAGGGTGGACCCTTCACCCTTTGTGCCGCGCGGCTCGGGGGACGGGGGTTGAGAACCGGAGGAGGCATGGTTACGGGCACGCGTTAAGGGAAGAAAGGCGAGGACGAGCGTGGCGGATAAACCCTCCCTTGCCCCGCGTAATCTTCCTTCCTAATCGAAAGTACCGTGTTTGCCGAAGGAGGGATCTCGAGTTTTATTCCGTGGGATGCAGCCAAACGGAAGGGCATTAGCTCGGGAGGTTGCGCCCGAGCGACGCGAGGATACGCTTAACAACGCGATGTATGCCCTCGTTATCGAAACTTTTTCAACGCGGAGTCTCTCAACTTTCGTCGGCAGCCGATAAATTCAAATTCTGGATTTTTAGGCGAGACAGAGCGACGCTGAAAGGGTGTAGCGTTATTATAAATTCGTCCTCGGGCACGCACCGTTTTCCGGGGTTCTTCTTCCCGTAACCGATTCATATCCGAATGCTGTCGCACAAGGAAATCCAAGGGTGAAATTGTTCCCTAATTATGAGGCGAATTCGATTTCCGTCCTATTTCTATTCTAAAATCCTTGTTAAGAGTGGAAGAAGAATTCGCTTTTGCGTCTTCAATCCTGGGCAGTTTTTCGGACACAAAAGTCCTTTTGTAGTCTATAAAAATTTGCACTGTTGGAGTTTATTTTGAATAGATTAGCGCACGAAGAATTTGGAAAAACAAATCCCTTTTAAAACAATGTCGGACTAAAAACAAGCCAATGAATAAAAACAAAAACGAGCAAATTTGAAAGATGGACTGATAAAACATATATTGAAAAATCCAGGGCGAACGTTCGGCATCACAGCGCAAATTCCTATAAAATTACCAGGAGCGTGTAAATTGAACATTGGATAGAGCATTGTTGCTGATAAGATCCTTTTTTTATAACGATCGCCCGTGCTACTTTGGGCAGTTCTCCATGTCTAGTAATAAACGCTGATACGTTAATTGATAAAGTTTACCAATGTATTAAAATTGATCTACACTGGCAAGTTAATAATATTTCAAGAAACTCCGGTGAGATTTATTTTTCAAAAATGGAAATGGCAATGTTAGTTTTTCTCGTTAACTTTTAACTCTTTAGACAGAAAAAAAGCGCCGGATCAACTCTTATATACTCAAATTAACGCATTTATTGTTTTATATACACGCAACAATCAATAATCTTACATTTCAACAATATTATAGTCTTATTTAAATACTATAATTGTCACTTGAAGAATACATACAATTATTTTAACAATAAAATCATTATAATCTTCGATTTGAAAATATATTATTTTCTATCCAATATTATTACGTTTCATTCAGGAAAAATTATTCTTAAATAATAAGCATATATTTTACTCGATTAAATTACACAAAATTGCTTCATTCAAGTAAGCTTTTCTTCCTTTAACGCAATCTAATCTCATTTTCACACTAAACATATTTTCAAAAGAAGAATATTCTTTTTTCCCGCGTATCATCCGCTGTTTGTTGAATGGGGGGGAATTTTACATCAGTCTCACAGCAAGAGTTCACAATTCTTCGCGAAGTGTCCTAAGAATATCCCGCGCTACTCCACATAATCGTACAAGCGTGTGTACAGTCCCAGGGACAGAAGTGCAAACGTTAATGAGCCCGCGCTGACGCGGATGACGGCGAAAGTACGCGATCCGACCTAGGTAGCGCGCCATCGGCGAGATTTACGATTTGCAGATCCGCGTTCCGGAACTGGTTCATCGAACCGGCGTATTCCAGCTGGCCGGCAGGTCAGAAGGGCGGGAGATATATAAACGTTAAACCGTCGCGGGATCGCGCCAACGATTCGGGGCGGTTTCCGCCGCGCCGCGGCCAGGTCCTTCTTTTTCTCGCCCATTCGCGCCGGATTGCGACGAGCGATTTATTTCACGGATGCCTCGGCTATTCGGGCGGAGCTAGAGACAATGGCCGTTTAAAGCCGCACGCCGCGGCTGCGATCGTTAAGCGTCAGGCTGCGCCGTGTATCGCATATTATCTGCGGCGTGCCATAGGGCAAAGCGCGGAGCGGTATGGGCGAGTCGACGAATTATCATGGTAATCACAGAACAGTAGCCGGCTGGTACCGAGAGGTCAGACCGATGCCACGAGATTGCGGCGCAAGGAAAGGTACCACGGCGGTGGACACTGTCCGTGACGTCCAGTGGTATTCTCGCCTCGGGATCCGCTTCTCCTGGGCTAGAATTCTTCAGTCTCGCCTCGCCCAGCTCCGCGGCAGATGAGGATTCGGTCGGTCCGGTCAGCGAAGAATTCCGTGCGAGAGAGCGAACGTGGGCGAGGAACGGGGGCTGTCTAGTCTCTTGAACATCAGTCAATTAGAACTCATTATTTTTCTCACTCGCTTAGCCATTCGTGCTTGAATACAGACGCGATTCGATCGCCAATTCTTTATTTAAAGCCTCGGTAAATTGGAAGCGACGTTTGAACGTGTAATTCGCTATATCGTTTATTCGACGAGTACTCGCAATTGTATCACTCGAAGTCATCAATACATTACGCGAGATTACCTGAACTTTACGATTTATTCGCGTCTTCGTTGAAGTCGCTCAATTTGTAAAAGATATTTCGTTGTGCCTTCCCGAAAGTTGTGTGTCCTTTCGACTCGCGCGCTTGTTGTCGCGCTCCTCGTCAATCGTTGCTTTTTGTTCGTGCCTTCATCGTGCGGGATCGAGCGAGTCGAGAGCCACTGGCGCTGCCTCTACAGATAAGAGAGTCGTGATCCCGAGTGGTGCGGTGCAGAGAGATACGCATCTAGTATGCCCTGAATTAATAAATAATAATGCAATATTGCCGCACACGCGCTCGGACAGGTTCGACCTACCGGTCAACTGCTTACCGGATCGGTCGCGCTTAGACGATGCCTCCGCTGTGTTAGATCGTATCGGCTGAATTGTACATTAAAACAGCCGAATAATTACGTCGGGCCTTTCGTAAAATGTAAAACGTAATATCCTCGAATGAAAATATCTGTCACGTCGGCATATTCCCGGCTAATGAGGCCTCACTGTTATTTCAACCTGGAAAAGATTAGTACGCGGATGTACTCTACTACAGTAGCTGGAAAAGTGTTTATGGAAATCAATTTCTTCCTCCTTTGAGAAATTATTCACGATTTGTCGTGATACATTTTTATAAATTTTCGCATCTTGTATAAGAAAGAAGTGCTCACGGTGTCTCCGATCTCTGTCGCGAGGTCGTATCTCGATTTTACGCAATTTTCGGTTTCTCTGCTTAAACGCTCATCAAGGACCAGGGTTGGGAAGCAACTCGTTACTTGTAACGAAGTTACCGTTACAGTTACTCTTTCTGGTAACTCTAACTTAACTTCGTGACTTTGCCTTCGTCTATAGCTGTAACTTAACTCGGTTACATTTTTTTTCAATAACTAGTAACTAATTTAATAGTTACTTTATATATTTTTTCAACCTCCATAGATTGCATTAGGCCTTGCATCTGCACACAAACGCTTTTTATCGACGCTTTACAATTCAAATGCAGATTTGACACCTTTATTTTCATCGCGAGAAAGTAACTGCAAAGTAACGATTTGTTACTTTCTCAATAACTGTAACGGTAACTAGATGCTTTAATAAAGTGACTTTCCCAACCCTGTTAAGGACCAAACTGAGCGTTCAAGCTCAGAAAAGCCGGAAATTGTGTAAAATCGAGATACGACCTTGCGAAAGGGATCGGTCGACGGGGTTCTACATCTGGAAATCGTGACCGTTTCGCTCGAGTGGTTGCTTCACTCCGCTTTGAGGATTTCCTCACGCTCCCGTCCGCACACTCGCGGTTACCACATTTCCAGGATTCACCGTTCATTTCGCGGCCACCTTGAAGATCGCGGCGGCACTGGCTATTGTTTACAATACCGCGAGCAGTCAAACGGTAGCGAGACACTCCACTGCGTTCTGGACGTTCCGTGTTGGATTCCCGTCCGAACGGGATCGCTCTACACCGCTTCCTCTTTTGCCATTATCGGTCCTTTCATAAATTCTGAATCGACAGACGTCGGTGTCGGTCGGTAACTCGATAGTCGGTGCCGCCGCGATCTTCAAGGTGGCCGCGAAATAGACGGTGAATCCTGAAAATGTGGTAACCGCGAGGGTGAGGAAATCCTCAAAGCGGAATGAAGCAATGAATATCGAGGCTCTAATGAGTCCTAAATTTAACAATGACGAAACACGCGGCTTCTGGACGCGCTACGAGCACGCGCACATCATACGAGACGCGGTTGCCTGCCGGGAAGACGAGGAAAAACGCGTCCTCCCTCCCTCATTTCCCCTGAGACGAATCGCGGGGTCTATCGCGTTCATTATCTCAGCTACTATCTCTTATCGTCCTATCTTAACTACCGCTAGAAGTGTATCCTCTTACACGATACATTTCCAGGGATGACGCTTAAATATTTAACGGCCGGCGCGAGAATGCGCGTTCGTTGCGCGGGTAAAACGCGTCTCGATGTCCGTCAGTTGGAAGAGCAATCGCCCGGCAAGCGAAAGGTCGCAGATTCGAATCCTGATCTGGTCTTCTTCGCCCAAAAAGTATTACACGCGTCTTAGGTGCCTACCTACCGAAGATACACCCCTATCTGTTATTATGAAGGCCGTGTTCGCTTCACATTCGACCACTTCGAGGACAGTTGTCGTTAAGGCCCGGTTGCACCAACGTCACACGTACTCTCTAAAGTTTTTGGGAGTGAAAATAGAACCATGGAGTAAAATATTCGCTCCAATAGAGTAAATATTTTACTCCGTGGTTCTAGTTGCACTCCAAAACTTTAGAGAGTAACTTTTAACCGTAGCTTAATTCACTCTTCGTCCCTCTCCGTTTCCCTTAGGCCCGGTTTCACCAAACGTCGCTTAACTTTGATCTTAGTTTAATTCACGTTTGTCTCTTTCTAGAGTAAGTTGAAGAGAGACAACGAGTTAAGCTGGGCTTAAAGTTAGGCAACGTTGGTGAAACCAGGCCTTAGAAGGAGACGAAGAGTGAATTACGCTAAGGTTAAAGTCAAGCGACGTTGTTGCAACCAAGCCTAAGCGGGATAATAGTGGGAAATTTGTCAATTTTCTAGAGGGATCTTCAGGGGTGTGGCCGCTCCGCAAGCATATGACGGTTTACCACCGAGTGAGATACCAAGCATCGCTCCGGAGTCGTGCTGTTAGTATATTATTCCCACTTTACTTGGCGAATTAGAGTAAGGCAAGCGAGAAGAGCCTGTGTGGGTCTGAATAGCCGTGCGGTAGGAAGAGCGGTCGTCCGGCAAACGAAAAGCTCCAGGCTCGAATTCTGCTCCGGTCCTAGCCCGTGATTTTTCTCGCCGAGAAATTAATAAGTGCCCACCTCCCCGAAGATACGCTCTTGTTTACTATTGTGACCCTAATGCGGAGTCTCGTTTCCGAGATACTCGTATTTACGTAGCCGGAGCAGGGCGGCGCGAGGGTCCTTCGAACGAGAGAGGCGATGCCTCGTCGGAGAAATTCGTCCGGTGGTGTGTCACGCGCGCATCGAGGGCGATAAATAGGGAAGAGTGCTCCGCCCAGGCTCCACTGTCTACCGTGGAAGCCGTGTCGTGAGTTATGACTGCTCCAGGTGAATTACAACACGTATAGCGCATACCAGAATCCGCGCGTGTGTACCGCTGCGCGCGGACCATTAAGGCGCGCTCGCGGCTCTCTTCCTCGACGAGGGACCGAGCGCGTACTCCCCCTTTCCTTGCCCCTCGCCTCGGGATGTTCCTCCAGTCCTTTTCAATTTGATATCAGAGCCGAGAGTTCGCTATCGCGGCGATCTCCCGGCTCGCGGGCGCGTTCTTCGAGCTGAACGCCGCGCCGGAAAATCGATGCCTGCCGACGATAGCCTGGATCGTCGCACGGAGGAAGTCGCCGTCCTCGGCTTGGGATTCCACTTTGAGGATAGCCTGCCGTCTGACGGGGTGAATCTGTCTATTTTCTAGAGGATTGCTTCTTTTTGTTCTAAGTTTACCTTTTTGTGGGAACGCTTTTCAACCGTTAGGGCATATCAGCGTGATATTTCTAAAAATTGCTTGAAATTCATGCTTAATCTTGATTAAACACTGAATTCAACACTAGGCGCTTAAACTCCCTCAAGCGCTTTTTTAAATTTTCCTTGACGGGAAGATATGCAGGACGAGGGCCGGGATCGAACCGAAGACCCTACTCATTACTAATCACACGTGTTGGCACAGAGCTACACGTCATCCCTCAGGATTGTTTCTTGGGGAATGTACACAGAAATAAAATAAGTGTCAGGTCAACTCTTATATACTCAAATTAACGCGTTTATTGTTTTGTATACTCCGTAAAGTTTTTGGAGTGAAAATCAAACCACGCAGTGAAATATTCGCTCCATTGGAGTAAATATCCACTCTAATGGAGCAAACGTTTGCTCCAATAGAGTGAATATTTCACCTCCATGGTTCTACTTTCACTCCAAAACTTTAGAGAGTACACGCAACAATCTATAATATTCTTAGACGCATTTAGTAATTTTACATTTCGACAATATTACAGTCTTATTTAAATACAATAACTGTCACTTCCGGAACGCATATAATTATGTTGACACTAAACTCATTTTAATCGTTATAACTTTTCTATCCAATATTGTTTTCTTTCCATTCAAGAAAATTATTCTTAAATAGTAAGCATATATTTTTCTTGATTGCATAAAATTGCTTTATTCAAGTAAGTTTTTCTTCCTCTCACGCAATGTAATCTCATTTCAAGATTTTCACGTTGACACTGAACATATTTTCAAAAGAAGACTATCCTTTTTTTTGTGTATCCACTGTGACGGTTTACCAAACCAAAATGTGAGATACCAAGCTATCGCCCTGAAGTCGCGTTGTTAACATATCGTCTTAAAAAAAATAACCTTTTAAAAAAAGGTAAAAAAAGGCGCCAAGTATAAGCGCCATCCAATCAAGAATTATATAATTTAATTATTGGGATGTATTTCGTTAGAAAAAAAACATTTTTATTGTCTCTACAAAAGTAATGATATCATTAAATTGCGCCAACTAAAATGGATATTTCTACAAACTAGATACTTTATTATTTTAAAATGTTATATCCAAACAATCGAACATAAGATTTTACCGAAAGAAATAAAGGAGACAATAATATTAATGAGACAAATTTTTAATACTTATTCAATAAAAATATACTGCAATCAATTTTGATACAAATAAATATTTTATTAAAAGATGGCCTTTTCTAACTTAATTGTTGGATACATACCGGTCCTGATTCATGACATTATTGTTTAAAAAATTCCTTCTTTATCCAGAAAGGGAACGGGCAACCGAGAAGAATATCGGGCCCTGGAAAGCTAAATATAGAAAATAATTCACGTGAGGTAAAGGCTCCCACTTTTGAAAAACTGATGAAGGGAAGGAAAGGCCAATGCGAGCCGCACGCAGAAATTGAGCCGTAGCCTTTTTTGTCGTCACGGACGTTTAATCTTAAAAATTCACAAACGTTTCGATCCTATTCGGATTCAATATAGAGAGAACAGTCGCCCGGCAAGCGGAACGTTCGAATCCTGGTGTAGTCCTCGCCCGTTATTTTTCTCGTCGAAAACTTAATAAGTGGCGCGTCATAGGGCCTGAGCAGAATGGCTGTCTTACACCTTTAAGGCAGCCTTAAGACAACGTTTTATGTTTCAATATAGAAATTTTGTCTTGAAGTAACGCACAATAACTGTGAGTACAAGACAGCTATTCTGCTCAGGCCCTCAGTGGCAATCTCCTCGAAGACACATCCCTTTTTATCATTATGGATCCTTCGGGGAAGAAAATGTTTGGTGCGCCGCGAGAGACCGAGTTACCGATGCTTATCAACCGTCCGCCGTCTCCTGTCCTTCCTGACGGTCTCGGGAGCTTTTCGTGGGAAGCGTTAACTTAAAGAGGCCGCGAGGGTGCGGACGAAGAGGACGCGGGGGTGCGCACGACAGCCATATTTCAGAATTAGCGACGCGACGCGACGCTGCAGTGATACGTGGCAACGCGACCGGAACCCGCGAAAGGTCACGAGTCGAATGGGAGGCCGGAGGCGCGTCTTGGCGCGTAGTCTAATCCGGTTAACCGTGGAGGAAACTACGGTGGTCTCGTGACAGACAAGCGGGACGGAGTTTGTCATAATTATTGACCGTGGTCTCGGCGAGCGGCGCATTAGGGCGCTTTAGCGCGGATCAACGCTAATAAATTGCAGCGAACGCCTTCGGCGGAAGGTAAAGGCGGACTAGAGAGCACTTTCAGCGTAGCTTTTAATTAAAAAAAAAAACGAGATACGAATACGTAGTCATGTGTACTGTTTATTTTATTGGTGGGGGAGAAGAAGGCCAATGCGAGCCAAACGCAGGTATTCGTGCGAAAATGTCCAATATGGAACTTTTTATTGAATTTATAAATTAATCATCAAACGTTCCGACCCATCTTCGGGTCATCCTCATACGGTGAGACTAAGAACAAAGAATTATAAAAGGTGTGGCACAAAATTAACAAATATAAAAACTTAAAACTTAGATTAATTAGTATTGGGAATATTAAGAATAATACCTATACAGACACAAAAATACGAAACTGTCATCTCGAGTTGCCATCTGACATGCTCACACGAGTCTCCAAATGGCGAAAGCCACAAAGAGGAAGAACTCGACATGCCGAAAGAACGGAGTGTGTGTCGTTGTGAAATGTACGTTAGAAATTAAAAAAATTTTGGGACACTCACCCGAGACTGAAAGGGGACAATCACGATGAGCGGTAAATGATGACAGAAACAAGTGGATATATGTACAAATGCTAAGAGGTGTATTTATATGACGCAATGGGACCGCAATAATAAATAAGGTTTGCCAAAACTGGATTTAAGTTGGTAATGCAACTATAGAGGCGCAAATTTCAAATGCCATCCAGATTTTTAATGACAAAGTCATATGTCTTTAAAAGGCCGGTATCTGTTTGTAAGTTAAGCCTGTTTATTTTATATATATATATATATATATATTGATTTTTTATAATTATTTCTATTTTATGTCATGTGTTTTTGTGAATAATTTATACATTTAAACACGGGAAAGATATGTAATCATCTCCGGTACTCGTCTGCCTTTGTCAAACGAATATTGATGTACCGGCACCTTTGCGTTTCTATGGAAGACCGAGCCGTTTCAGCAGACGTGAAACGCTCGTTGCCCTACGACACTCGAATGACGGTGCTATCGCGTAATCGGGCAGAGGGAATAGTTACAGGATCGGAGGATGATCGAAGGGCACAGCCGTAGGGTGCTTTCGCGCAGGCACGCCTGACAAGATGGCGTCCGCCGTTCAACAACTCTTCCCCTTTGAGGGGGAGACGCGAGGCGTATAATCTGGTGAAACAACGTTAGATTGATTCCTGACATTGGCCGTTCATAGCTTCAACCTTGTCTTCGTTGAATCGCTCGCCTAATGGAAAGAGCCTCGCAGAAAGATCGCAGCCGTTGAGCCGGGTTGTTCCTATCAATAACGACGCACAATTTGTTTAACGTTAAGTTTCGGGTTACTTCTGTGAAAGCAGTTGTCGAGTTTTTAAATTTTAAGCTTTAACGTAACGTGTCCTCCATGTTTTGTACAATCCGAAGTTTGAGAAGCTCAATAATAATTTTCTCAAAATTATTGAAGCCTGCGACAATTGAAAGTTTTCTCGCATTTAAGCAGCTTTTAAAAAGCCCTATAATATGCAGTTTTAGAAAAATTTGTAAATATTCTGTGTCACTATTATCTTGAAAGTTATCTAATGGAAATATCTTGCTGAAAGTACTATGAAGTCGATGAAAAGTGAAATCAAAATGATTGAAAAACTGAATGTATCTCAACATGAATCATAAGTTTTCCTACACGGGGAGAGAAATTTCTCTTAAAATTTACCCTGAAAATCATGTAATCGTGGGACATCATGATATTTTGAAGAACTGTACGAGTTTTTTTACCATACATTTTACTGTTACATTGAATTTCATACACGGGGAAAATTTTCTCTTATGATTTTCAGGATAAATTTTAAGAGAAAATTCTCTCCGTGTATGAAATTCGATGTAATACTGTGAAATAGAAGAAAATTTTAAGTATACTATAATATATTGACAAGTAATAAAAAAATTATGAAGTTTACAGAATTAGCTAAAAACTGTATTACCTTTTAATGAGAAAAAAATTTGTAATGATTTTTCACTAAAATATCGATGAAACGATAGTGAGACGGAATCAATTTTGAGATAGATTTTCAAGATACATGAGATACATTTCAGCGAAATTTTATTATTGTACGTTTACAGTAAAATATTTCCACCGAGGTATTTTTACATTGTCATTTCTGTGTTCGATAACGAAGAATTTTTAAGGACAATTGAACCCCGGACATGTTCCTCTTCTTCTCGTTAAAAGATCGGGAACGCACAAAGGGCCGGGTCGTTCGCGTGTTTTATCAATCCAGAAAGCCCACGGACATACCGACGTGCGCACATTTTATGCGCTAGCCGGCCGCCGTAACGGGAGAATGTTCGTAATAATTATCGTAAGATACTGGAATGCGACGCGGTACTCCATTAAGGGGCAAATGCGCCGCGTGGGCTCCTCCGCGTTCGCGTGCACTCAGAAATCGAGACGCGAGGTGCGACACCCGATCTCGGGGAACGGACGTGGTCGCGGCCGAGTGCGCGCCGCAAGACGCACCGTCGTTAATTATGCAATTAATTACCACCTAATTATCAGCGTCCTCGCTCCGTAGTCCGGCTCCGCATCTGCCGGGGCTCTCGGTTACGCCATTACACGAGCAAACTTTCTCCGGCGAGCGATATAAACGGATAAAGCGGGCTCTGCAAAACCTGGAAACGCCACACGGAACCACCCTCTTGGAAGAGTCTCGTTCCCAGAGAGAGGCAGTCGTTCTCACCGTTTTTCGACGCGGTCGAATTTAATCGAGCGAGGCGGCCTAGAAACGTTTCATCTCAAAATCGTGTTAGAGATTCTCCGAATTGACAAACTCGTTGCGATCCCGCGCGATTACGTCCTCCGACAAATGGCGGCGATCCTTCGGTTCGTAAGCGCGGCCGCCGCGTCGGAAACTTATCTGGCTATCACTCGATATAAAGTGCCGCGTTGGCGCGAGTAATGCGAGCCTATTTACTCGTCATGCAGATGACCGGTAGCCAGCTCCGGCCTTCTTTTTCCTTCAGGCCAAGTTTCATTACGGCGATAAATTACGGGACGCCGAGGTGGCGGCTTTCGAATGGCCGAAGCCAGGTCCTTTTATGTTGGGCACATAAATGTCCGCTGTGTATGTGCGTGTCGGCATACAAGCGTATTAAAATCGCAGCCGCGGCTGCCCTGCCGGGGCCTCGCGTTGTTTAATACAGTTCGCGGGGGAAAAAGATTATCTTACAAAGATACAAGAACATGCTCCGTCGTAAAGGAACTTTGATAATAGCGCATAATACGAATGGCCGCGGGAGACACCAAGTTGCCTCGGGTATGGGACGCGGGTCTAGAATTGTCCCAAATATCATTCGAACTAAATGATTTTTTAGACTTTGCTATTTCGATGGTCAATCTTGACCGTTTGCGAAATTCGAACTCACGAATGCGCGCGAAGTCCCGAGATTCCCGAACGTTTTAAAAGTATGGTATTGTTTTAAGTCTCATTTTGACTTTGAAGTTTCTGAGATTGTAAAATGTTACGTAGATACACGAAAACTTCGAGGGAAAGATTTTCCAAACATCTAAAATAACTTCAAAAAGTTTCGAAGCTTCCGATACAAGAATTTTCGACTTCGAATAATATTGGGAGCAATTGAAGTTTTTATACATATATAATTAAACTATTTAATGGCACTCGACAGGAGGACATAAATATTCATCATTGACTATTAGTAACGAAACAGCAGACAAAATAAACTCTTGAACGCATACTTGTTAAGAAATTCGTTCAAAAAAATCTAATGTTTGTAAAATTAAACAACAGCGAATTCATTAATTAATATTAATTACCTTGTGCGAAATCCTGTGAAGTCATTTCACCGCACGGTTATGAGCTTTAGATAAAGTGAAATTTATTATCGCAACAAAATAATTACGTTCAACGCTAAGACTTTTTGTGATGTTTTCAAGAAAATTATAAATACTGAGATTCCTCGAGTTAGTTCCTTATGACGACATTTATTTCGTGTATTGGGCGTTGGCGAACACTATCGCGTTTCCAGACCTCCTATCATTCGAGCGGAACGAAACTGTGTGTATTCGGGTCCAATTAGCAATTAAGGATCGAGGTGGCACGATCGTTACTCTATTTGTTACGACAAACGCCTAATGACCGCAACAACACCGGTCGTTATCGGTTAACCGTGCATTTAATGGACTCAAAACTCCTTGTAATATATGAATAATTTATTTCCATCCGTTCTATTAAACTCCTCTGTGGGGCTTTACGTAATTATTCCAAGATTTCATATCTGCGATGTACATACGAGCCGTTTGCTCGTAGGATAAAAATCTGTACAGCGAATGACTATAATCTAAAACTATTTTAACATATATATTATCGTAATAAAAAGTCTTAGTTTCAATCTAAAATGGATCAAGTCGAAGTATGAATGTGATTATCCACTTTATCGTGCAACGTAGCAAATATTAGAGGAGGGTCCCCGATTACGCGATAGGCCTTTAATACACAGAAACCATTATCGGATCAACTCTCGTATACTCAAATTAACGAGTTTATTGTTTTGTATGTACGCGACAATCTATAATCTTCTGAGAAGCATTTAATTATAATCTTACATTCCAACAATATTGCAGTCTTATTTAAATAGAGGAAAGTCCCCTATTACGAGATAGGATCCTAATATGGGATCCTAATAGCGGGGTTTCTATTAAATCAATAGGCATCATCAGTTGATTCCACCATGAATTTATTGCCCTTGGGGCGAAATCTGCTTGGTGGAAAGTTCATTGTTAAATCGTGTAATCGTCGCAAAACAGATTTGTGAAATTGTATGCCGTAAAACCCGCTAACTTTTATCAGGAGCCTGTCCCATAATGGGGGACTTTCATCTACTGAAAAGAACAAGATAATGAGAAAAGCGTCGCGCGCTTTTTCCACTGTCATATCTCATCGTCAGCTCCTTCCTCCCTCGCTGTCGCGACCTTGTATCGAGGAGCCGCCCCTCGTTGGCGAAGTGGCTAAATCGGAGCGGCTCGAAGGAAGAGCTGCCGAGCGGGCGCATTTGTACGCACGTGGATCATATCGCGCGGTGTCACGTCGCGTTGAAAAAAAAAAACTAGCCGGCCGTCGCGGTTGTCCCTGTCGCGCGAGACGCATAGGCCGTGAAACGGACGGCCGGAGCGGCTGGATTTATGGACCGCGCGCTTCGCCGGGGAGTTCCTTCGATTAACCCCGGCCTCCGCTTAACCGGCGCGGCGGCCCCGGTTGCGCCTAGCAACTCCTCTGCATTGTGCATCGCGGGAGTCTGAACCCTGACGCGGCACGACGGATAATTTATTAGCCGTCGACGATATTAACTCGGATCAAATTATACTCCGCAGCTGCGAGGCCCGCGCTAAGCGCGGGGCGAAACGTAATTTCGACGATACCTTGCGCGCGTCCCTCGCATTTTTCTGGCTGTCGCAGGACAGCAACTTCCCGCAGGAGAGCCGGAAAAGCCACGAAGCGAGACCTCGCGCAAAATGGCGCTCGCGCGCGCTTTAATCAATTTTCTTGATTATCTTTCAACCGCGTCGCGCTCTCGCTGTCGCGTTTAATCTCGACGGATTTAACTGTCGGGGGAGACAATATCGTTTGTCTCGCCAACGAAGTCACGGGATGTAAAATTCACGACGACATCTTTCGGCCCGGCGGTTTTTGCCGGGGCATTACGGTCATTAATCGAGGCAATTAGCGGCACCGCTGGTTAAATGTCAAAACGTCGGTGCCTTACCCGCCGTGATATCGCGGAATGCAACTCGCATTAGCCTCGCCGACGTCATTTTGATTTTTCAGAGCGTCGTTATTCGACGTGCAACGTTTGTTCGCGTTCTTCAACTTTTGACGCGCGTTCCTCGTTCCTGCCCCTTGCCTCGAGTTGACGGACTCGATAAAATTTATGAAAGAAAAAAAACAAGGAAATTTATCACCTCCTTTCTAAATCATACTGATGTATTCAGCATACGAGTAATTATCCTGACGTCCCCATTTCTGTCCAGTGGGCCTATTGGCATTTGACCACATGCCATACGCCGACTAGAAGCTTTAGAATACACTTGCAAAGGGCCGAAACGTTGTGTTACAGCAAAGGAAGTTTGCTGTAGCCAGTTGTGTCGGATTATTCAACCTAATTGTTAATTAATCACTGGCGATTCAGTACTCCAAGTTTCTCTTGAAATTTATTACGCCTGTCCTGCTTGATAGAAATTATTGTCTAAATTTATAACCTTTTTAAAAAAAGGGTAAAAAGACGCCAAGTATAAGCGCTATCCAATCAAGAATTATATAATTTAATTATTTGTATATATTTGTGACTAAAAAAAAACATTTTTATTGTCTCTACAAAAGTAATGATATCATCAAATCGCGTCATCTAAATCTGTCCGTGCGCATTTGTTGGAAAGCCACTCGACTCTTCTCATTTCTTCCGATTGTGCTCGAAAGTTACGGCTGCAATTTTCGCGCGCGTCTCGCATATTGTTATTGCCGTTTTGAAAAACGGGCTCGCGCTCGCATGGGGTAAGGGGCCGTGCGTTTTACGCGCCGCACGACGCACCGGGCGCACACGAGGCCTCTTATAAAGCCGTAACGCATCAGGCAAGAGGCCGTTCCGACTTTTACGAGTGGCTCGTTGTTTCGCCGAGAAATTATCAGGCAAATACCGCGCGCCCATCGCTCATCGCACGTGAGTCTCTCGATAATTCAATTACGAGCCCTCGTCGAGCCCTTTGTTGAATATCAGCCGGGTTATTACAAGAAGTCGAGGGAACTGCGGAATTGCTGATCTAGCTCGAAAATTGCGAACTGATCCATCAGTTTGTACGAATCCATTCCTCATTTCGCTTGTGTCATCCATACACAAAACTTTTCATCGGACAAGTCAACTGAATAGTGTTTCCGATGGTTAATTTTTCCGATTACGTTTTCCGATTAAATTACGGATACATCTGATGTAATACAGTTACCGATAAAATTTCATTGAAAAGCCGATCATATTTTTCATCGGATACGCAATTTAATTGGATATATCAGTTTGTTATTGTGTAATTGGATTATCCGATTATATTTACTCGGACATTTTTCTCAGTGTACCGGTCAACACGCCATTTCACTCTTATTAAAATGTACCGCGATTCACTTATTTGTACTTTCGTTCTAATAACTAATGTCACATTTTATTTCACGGACAATGTAATTTCACTTTTGTATTATTCGCAAACAGATGTTCTAATTTTATCTCATACTGAAGATGGTCCAGTTTGCGATCGAAACGTTTACACTTTTTATCTAATAAAATTCTCTGACACTGCCATCTTGCCTAGGCACTGAGCCCTCTTTTTATTGTTCGATTTGTATGGATTCTTAGGTGAAATTGAAAAGTAGGTGCGGAAAACTTGCGGAAATATAACTGGACTTCTGATTATAACTTAATGAATGTTCAATTTGTAAAAGTGTTATGGATGCGGAAGGTAATAAATGGTTTCTACGACAAACGAAAAGCGTTGTCCAAGAAAAGTGAAATCGATAAGCATTTATAAACACAATGAAGTAAACGAAGTTTACTGCTAATTTCTAATTAATTAATGAGATTAATTATTTTTCAATAATTCAAATGCCAAAATTACGTAAACCCGAACGAACTTGTGGACCAGTTGAACATATCATCCGGTAAAAAATATGATCGGTTTTTCGATCAAACATCGGTAACCGCATTTCATCGGATGTGTCTATAATTTAATCGGAAAAATTAACCATCGAAAACACTATTTAATTGGTTTGTCCGATGGAAATTTTTCTCAGTGTATAAATGAATCGTTCATAATGCAGGTTTCAGAATCGATCGAAATTTCCTTGATAAAGCGATGGATCTTTCGGGCCCTAAGGAAATTAATCGCCATACCCTCGACGCATTTTCTGCGCGCTTTCTACCCGTTTTAATGCCCAGAGGCTACCGTGTGATTACGGAAATTCAATTAGCCGAGCGCTTAACGTAACCGCGGCCGATATTACGATTACGAGATTCCCGAAGTTCCTTGGTATATATATATATATATTACAAATTGTTCGGTCCCGAAAGGGCAGAAAAGTCAGATTTGTTCGTTCGCACGTTCGCGATATATCGTTATTAATATAATGGCGGTCGGAGGAGCGGAATATATCGCGTGACTAGGAGTCAGTTGCATCGCCCGGATTTTTATTAGTTGCGCCGCTACAACTTTGTGAGCAAGTAACTTGTACCGGCCGTAATTCTGCGTGTGTTGGGCCTCGCGTTATTAGCGTCCATCGACTGGTTCTTCGTGGCCGGCGGACCGGTTCGGTATTTAAAAAAGCGGATAACTCGTTATCAGTCGAGTTTCGTGATCGGCGTGCGACTTTTTCAAGCGCGGCCCCTCGGACAGCTTCTCGCGATATCGGACGGAAGGTCGGGCAGAAACATCTGCGATGCTGTAAGCTTTAAGCTGCGCCTATAATGTGTAATTATGTGTAATTTCAGCATAAAGATGTTAAAGGGAATTGATTACATCTTCCCCCTGTCTATTTTTCCATTTTTGAAACATATCTTTTTAAATACGAGTAGGCTTCATGCTGAACTTTTGTTACTACCAAACACGAATCGCTATTCGTAAAGTGAACATTCTTCTTTGATATTAGCCCGGGGAATATTAACATCGAAGATCCCCGATCGCATTGATCGTAGACGGAATTCTCTTCGAGAGGGCGAAGGGAAAACGTGCCGATCTCCCGGACCGATCTCGCGCGTTGAACGTCAAGAGCGAAATCGCAGAAGCGTGAACTCGCGATAACAACGTGTCGAGACGGCCTAGATTATCCTCCTGGTCCCTCACGTCAGCTCGCATCGCGGGTCCATTTTTATAACGGATTCGATGGGCCAGTCACAGTACTCGGCCAAGGCTGGTCCGATCCTGGCGCTCAGCTGTTTGTTGCGCCTGTAGGGCAGCACGAAACCGGTGATCGCGGGAGGGAGACAGAGAGAGAGAGAGAGAGAGAGAAAACAAAAGAAAGAAGACGCACAAGAAAAAAGAGAAAAAGGTCGGAGCTTGCACCTGCCGTGACGCGGTCGTACAAGGCCGATTCGGTCTCGAAGAAACTCGAGGCAGAGAGAAGGCGATAAACAGGATTCGAGTTTCGTCTTAAGCGGTGTCTCCCCGTCGAAATCGTGATCCATGGATCCCCGCGTTTTCGGGACGACCCTCGTCGCCGCATCGATAACGCGACGATTGTCGATCGCACGCGCGCGCGTGGAGAGATCTTCCCCTCAGTTTTTCTCGCCCGCCCGACGATCCTCGGATCGATTAGCGCCGATCGCATCGGATTATCCGTCGCTACGGGCCGTCGAGTGTTGATATCTATTGCCGACTTTAAAGAATAACCCTTTAGTGCGCAATTCTGCATAAATGCAAAGCGACTTTCCGACGTTCCGTGCACTCCTCTTTATGAAATTCAAATTGAAAACGCACGAATCTGTAAAGGGCCTCCTTCACTTCACCGGCTGTCCGCTAGGGGCAAAAAAATGGGGGGGAGAGGGGGTTCAGATTAGTAAAGACGAGTGATATTTTTTCTTTGTCAGTGATGAAATAATCGAACAATATTATTCGACCACACCTGGCGGAAATTTTATTGCGAAAAATATTCTCAGTCAAGGCTTGAACCTGGACCTCCCTACACTCTAGGCGGGCGTCTCCAAATTAGAAAAGATGAATTTCTTGAATGTATTTTTAGGATTCCTTAGTAGTCTTTATTGTTTCATCGTAGAAGAAGCTTCGTTTTCGTGAAGAAAATTGATTCTCAATGTGTTAGAAATGTTTCAAAGCGTCGAAAACTCGCATTTAGATCAAAATGTCTGTGTGTATGTGTGTACGCTGAAATATTTTTTAGATCAATAAAGTATCATTAAAGGAAGGCTGGTATTGAATTTGGTGTTGATTGGTGCAAGGGTGCAAGTTTTAGCATATGTATTTATGGATATTAAGGTCGTCATCCTTGAATAACTTTTTAAATATTCAAGATTGGAAAAAATGTTAAGGACCAAAGTTGTAGCATGTCAGCATGCTATGATAAATTGCGCGCTAAAGTGTTGATATTCTACAATATTCATAGAATTTTCAAGGTAACGTGTTCTAATAGCTTAATCATAGAGTTTCGAGAAATGGAGGAATAAGGCGAGTGTCTTCCTGAATATCTTCTCGCGCTGAGATCTCGTTAGACCTTGTTACTTCAAATTCGATATCTACAATTCGCGACGGATCTCAGGGGACAGAATTCTCACAATTACATTGAGAAAAGGAAATCCGATATTAAATATAATCAAATAATCCAATTACAACATAACAAACGGATATAAATTGCATTGCCGATGGAAAATAATCGGTTTTTCGATCAAATTTCATCGGATATACGCATAATTTAATCGGAAAAATTAACCATCGGAAATACTATTTAATTGGTTTATCCGATGGAAATTTGTCCCAGTGTATAATCTCGTATGCGTGAATTCTGATTCCTAAAATGCCCTTCGTGTTATACGCGGCGCATCAAGTTGCAGATAGAAATCGCCAAGCATCCAAAGTGGGCTTAGTGGCTTTCAGACAATAATAAAAGGACACCTATGCATGGACATTTGTTCTCTGATCGCGATCTTTCCCCGTAAACAGCTTACGCGGCTTAACATTCCGCGTACATTCGGGTTACAAATACGAGTACAAATAATGCGCGGAGCACGTCGAGTTCCCGCGGCTTATTAGCGACCGGTCGCGATAAACGCGCTCGCGATAATTTATCTCGGAAGAAAAACGAAGGAGCGCGCGCCAAGTGAAAATTAAAATATCGCGGCGTTTTTCGTCGATCGGCCGGTTCTGCAAATTTATTGGACTTCTTGCCGACGCGTGGACCGGCACGGCGGGGACCGGTCCAATAACAATATTAACGTCGAGCTCGGCCGGCGTGGCGAGCGATCTCGCGGAACGCCGCTCGCGGTACAACTGCACCGCCAGCTCCACTCGCGGTGCGAGCAGCTAACCGTGTAATGTCAACGCCCACCGAGAGAGAGCCCGACCGATCCTGGAATGCGTAATCCCCGCGTAACGCGCGTCCGCGGATGCGCCCGCCGCGTGTCCGCGGAATGCCGTCGCGGAAAAACTCCCCCGGGGCCGATAATTAACACGTCGCGCCGTGAGGTGGAAGAGCGATTTGTACCGCCCGAACGGCGACGGCGTGTACCGTTATGCGGCGTTAGATCTGTCCGCTCGATCTCGTCCGCGGCCAAATCGGAAGCGAGCGGCGCGCCGCGGCGACCGACCGGCCACCACCTGGCCGACGCGACGATCCGAGCGCGGGGTGATCTTCCGGAGATCACTCTGTGTACGCCGTGACAACGGTATTTACGACCGGGTCCTGCGTGAGCGGTCGCGGTACCCGCTTCTTGGGTGGCTCCCCAACTCCCCAGGGGGTGCCCCCCCCCTCTCTCTGTCTCTCTCTTGGCGTTCTTTTCTCGAGAAAACGCCGCGGCGTGACGTACCCTAATGGTATCACCGCGCCCGGAGTTCGCGTTCCTCCTCCTCATCCTCCCCGTCTTCCTCGCGCGTCCCCGAACGGGGCGAAATTACTCTTGTTAGATCCGCGACGATCTGCCCGGCGACCGTCTCGTCAGACTGAGCGACGTAATTAACTTCCCTCTCGCTTACTATGTATGATTATGTAGGACCCGCTTTATTTCCACGATTCTACCCGTCATATTCCCGCCGGAGGACGGAGGGCATACAGATTTAATCGACGCGGGAGAAGGGAAAAAAAGGCCCTCTGATAAATCCAATCAGATCGGCTGTCGACGTACACGGGGGCTTTTTTCCCATCTTCCAGTTCCAGTCTCGGTGTAAACTAGTTTTGTGAGACGGACGGGTAAAGGGGGAGGGAGGAGTGTGCATCCTCCAGTGATCACATAATCGTACGTTCACCTCCCGGGGGCCTTCCACCTTCTCTCTCTCCCTCCTCCTCCCGTTTCTTCTCTCGCTTCTTCTTCTTCTCGATCTTCTCCTCCTCTTCTTCTTCTTCTTCTTCTTCTTCTTCTTCTTCACCTTGGCTGTCTTCGTCTTCTTCCTCCTCTTCCTCCTTCCCTCCCTTTTCGTCGACCTTCGTCGAGCTTCTATCTCGCCATGCCAATCTACTATCGAGCATTCTTCTAAGGTCGATCGAATCGTCCCTCCCGCTCTCGATGCGGCTACCTTACACGAATGCCACTTGGTTCAAAGCGACTCGCGTTTGCACGATGTTGCGGTCGTCGGATTATCTATATACGTAGCCATCTCTTTTTCCGTCCGCTTATTTGTCCCCGCGCAAAAAAAAGCAATGTACATAGGGTACCGAGGCCCCCGGAGCTTCCTTCGCGCGAGGCAATCTCCGTTCGGTGGCTCGAGCTCGCAACGAGCGGTAGAACCCGATTTGCACACGTGCGCGAAATACGATAGAATTTGGTCGGCTCTAACGGGCGTGCCCGTTCGTCCCTGCCCCGTTTCCACTCCTTTTTCCGAATGCACATAACGGATCATAACTGCAACCGCGCGCCGCCGCTCGTGCTGCAGCAACGCGCGCGTTATCGATGGAATTTCGTGGGACGGCCCCGCGATTCCTCCGTTCGGAACGGAGCGTGTATGGTAACGCGGCCGCTTAATGAACGACGTCGACACGTTCGAATTGGCAATGGATACAGGCTAGCGTAATCGCGCATCGCGATGGGGACACGATGCGCTCGGGGAATGCGGTCGGGACCGCGGAGCTGTCTTATCCGGAATACACCAGATTTCCGTACGACGGTATCGGCTAGATCTGTTTTCCATGGATTGGCAATTTATTTTTCTTAAGCTTACCCTTTTGTGAAAACGCCTTTCAACCGTTAGATTATAGCGGGGTATTTCTAAATAATTCTTTGAAATCCATATGCTTAATCGTGATTAAACACTGAGAATTCAACGCTAGGCGCTTATCAACTCCTCCGAGCGCTGAGTTTTGGAAATTTTCCTTGACGGAAAAATATGCGGGACCGAGGGTCGGGATCGAACCGAGGACCCTACCATTACTAGTCGCTCGTGTTAGCACAGAGCTACACGTCGTCCCGCTCCACGGATTGGCGTAACGTTAATTACGTTCAATTGCTACGTTTCAGATGCACACACGGACATCCAGACATGGCGTGTCCCGTGCACTGAGAAAAATGTCCGATTAAATATCGGACAACCCAATGACATAATACGGATTTATCCGATGTAACATGATCGGATTCTCAATCAAATTTCGTCGGACATATCCATGATTTAATCGGAAAACGTGTAGTCGGAAAAATTAACCGTCGGAAACACCATTTAATTGGTTTATCCGACGGAAATTTTTCTCAGCGTACTAACAGGAAAAATGCCAGCGGAAGATGCAATCGATGGATATCGAGGCTCCTTTCCTAAGTGTAGCCGATATCGAAGCCGTAGATCGCCATAAAGGAGAAATCGAATGCGAATTTACTTCTTGCTTTCATCTATACGTCGAGATGAATCGACTTTTTTCTTTCGTACGCCAGCATTCGCATCCAATAGCGCGGTCTACTAATATAATACACGGAGAACTTTCCCTTTTTTTACTATTTTGCGTTAACAGATGCTCGGATAGTTTGATCTGCATGCGTTCAACTTTACCAGTTCCATTTCGCACATGGATTCCGAGTTCTTTGAAATTTTGCCATATATTTTACTATTAAAATGTATACTAAGTACGATTACTAGTGAAATGTATGGTAAAATTTCGAGAAACTCTCATAAAATTCTACGGAATGCCATGTCCCACGATTACATAATTTTCAGGGCAAATTTTAAAAGAAAATTCTCTCCTCTCATTGTCAGTTGCATAATATATTGGTGCAACATTGGAAAGTGATGTGAATTGAATGTCCTCAACATATTGGCCCAATATTGTATCAACATTCACATTATATCGGCCAGTGCACTGGCAATATAAATCGAATATTACATAATTACTGTTCTCTAAAGTTTTAGAGTGAAAATAGAACCATGGAGTGAAATATTCACTCTAAAACTTAGAGAGTGACGTGCAACATTTGCATTTTTTCTCCGGCCAGTGTCGGCTTTACATTGATAAATATTAGCCAATGCACTCTGAACGTAACCAATTTGGAATCAATGGGGAACCAATGCACTGTGCTACCACCCAGTAAATACCAACCGAGTTACATAATATCGATATTATAATTTCCGACTCAACCACGTAAATGTAATATAACACATGTTGTACGCAACAGTTACATTGTTGAATAAGAAATTATCAGGGTTGCCAAGTAACTCGTTACTTTTTTCGATAATTCTAACTTAACTTCGTTACTTTCTCTGCATCTGTAACTGTAACTTAACTCAGTTACATTAATAGTTACTTTATATATTTTTTAAACCTCCGCGGATCGCATTAGGTCTTGCATTTGCGCATAAACGCCTTTATCGACACTTTAGAATTCAAACGCAAATTTGATATTTTTAATTTCATTGCAAGAAAGTAACTGCAAAGTATTCGTTATTTTTTAGTAACTATAACTGTAACTAGTTATATTTTTAGCGAAAAAAAACTGTAACTGTAACTAGACACTTTTATAAAGTAACTTTCCCAACCCTGGAAATTATAATATTGACGTTGCGTAACTGTATGGTTGGTGTTTGCTGGGTAGGGATATATCATACCAATTTATACCGTCGAGTACGCGTCGCGGTAGACGAGGAAACAAATTTATCCCGATGTGCAGCGCGGTACGAGGGGGGGAGAGATTCATGCAACTTCTCGTTTCTGACGTAATTCGATATGCACGTAGCCGAGGAAATGGGAGCCCCGGGGCGCTTGTATGACGCCTAGCGCGCCATTTCTAAGCCGCCCGAGCCCGGGGTGTCAGGACGAACGGCGTTCGGGACTCTCTTCGCGGCGGGCCGCGCGATTTTGCTCGCGGTTCCGTGAATGGAGGCGAAACACGCGCGCCGGCGTTCACGTGGGGCCAACGCGGCCGTCGGCGGGCGGCCCGACAGGTGCTTATTGATGGAGATAAGGCCGCTGGTTACCGAACGACGGCGTTGCCTCATCGCGCCACGCCGCCGCGCGATGGATCGTTACGGCAATCTCCGCGATTGAGCAAGAGCAATTATCGATGGTTGTCGCTTAAAACGCGATTAATCGAATTGATTTGGGGGAGCGATCGTGACGGCGGCGCGGCGGCGTGCCGCCGATCCCGGCTCCGGCGTTTCTGCTCCGCCTTGAATTCTTTCCAGCTTCGCCCGCCGGTTTTCGCGCGATAATCTCGCCTCCGACATAATTACCGTTGCTGAGCCACTGGCCGGTGGATTGCCACACGCCTCCAACTCGGAAACCCGCGCGCGGGAGGATACGGGGTGAGATCGCGCTACCGATACATCCGGAGAAAGAAAGAAGGAGAGAGAAAGAGAGAGACAGAGAGAGAGAGAGAGAGAGAGGGAGGGGGAGAGATATCGCGAGTTCTGCTTCTACGATAGCGGGACGAATGGCGAAAGAGCTCGAACGAGCGGAACGGTAAGGTTCACTCGATCGCGAAAGCATCGCGTGAGCTGTGCATACCCAAGCCGGTGGAATGCACGGCGCGAGTAACCCGCGCGTTACCCCGTCGCGTCTTAACGCGCGGTTTTCACGCGTAATGGCGCAATGAACTCGTATCAATCCGCGCACGCGAGCCTCGCGCGAGCTTATCGTCGTTATCCCGCTCGGACACGCAGCAGCGATACGCGACCGGACAATTAATATCCCTTTGATACCGCAAACCCTTAATCCTACCGCGTATATGCTCTGCGCGCATTAAATTGCGACTTGTCCTCTTCCCGATAAAGGACGACTCGTGCGTTGCGCGAAAGTAAGGGGATGCCGGAGTGATTCTGCACCTTTTGCACTTTTTTTGCATCTAGAACTGTGGAATCATGAAAACATTTGTGTAACGCGCAAATTATAAGGCTTATGCGTACAGATCGAAAGCGTTCCACTATTTGGACTAAATTAGAGAACAGCACGGTATCATTGAATCTAAATTCGGAAGCCTGAAAAGAAATCTGTTCACTCAAATAAGTTGTAGGTTAGGTAACCTATAACCCATAACTTATTTGAGTGAATAGATTTTTGTTAGACTTCTAAACTTAATTTCAATGATACCACGCTGTTCTCTGATTTAGCCCGAATAGTGGAACACTGCCGGTCTGACCGCAATTTGTGCATTACCCAAATGTTTTCATGAATTGGCAGTTCTAGGCGCAAAAGGTGCAAAGAGTGTAGAATTACTCCAGCATCCCTTCGGCGTGCCGCTCGATAATTCATTGGCCGCGTTGTCACGCGGGCGCATACATACGTCCGTTAATTAATTTACGAACGCATGAGGAATTACATAAGCCACGAGGTTGCGCTGCAGATCGGGAGGGTTACGACGAAAGAGATATATAACCGTTTGACAAAGACAAGACGGGAACGCTATCGCCGCATGCGCGCGGCGAGCATACCGCGCGCTTGCTACGGCAGATCGATCATCGTGACATACCGTCGGGGCAGGGCATCGCTCGCGTTCGTGGGTCTTCGACGGCTTTTCGGGGTAGGGGGGACCTCCTACGTTGAAACGCAACCCACGACGTTCATCCCGCGCAGGTTGTAAAATTTAACAAGTGCCCTCTAAGGAGAGAAAGAGAGGAGGGAGAGGATAAAAATGTATTCCGCTCGATTGTGTCACGAAGGTGTAAGATAATGAAAATCCTAACATGTCGATTTCATGATTGCTAGTCACCTTGAGAGTGTTTCTCAAGATAAAACTTTGGTGTACGCACATGCATATGCATAATGTATATTTTGAGGTCTCCGGATTTTGAGTGATTCCCGTCGTGCGATCTTGTCCAAGTAATCATAAGAAACGTGTATGTAGGAAAACTTTATTCTGACGATCTGTACTTAGGGTCTAGCCAGACAAACTCGCATAGGTGCGTGAGCGTATGCGTAAAGAACTTGATTGGTCTATTTTCTTGTGCGTGCACTTATGACCCATTTGGATTCCTTATGCGTACGTTTATGCGCTGTGCAAATTTATCTGGACAGACAGACCCTTAAAGCCCCTATAATCAGGCCAACGGTCCAGTTCTGACGAAATTCTGCGAGAGAGAGAGAGAGAGGGAGAGAGAGAGATTTGCTATCTCTTTTTTCTCCCTCTTTCTTTTTCTGTTTCTTTTTCGCTTTCTCTTTCCTTCTTTCGGGAGCCGGAAATAGAAGAGCCAATGAAAAGCTGTCTTGTCTGTTGACCGGACTCTAATTAGAGCATAGACATATTAACCACAGGCCGCTTATGAGGCAGTGGGGGCAACCTCCTGATGGAAAAGGATAGTATGAGTTTATTTGGGTGTCTAGTATGCATGAGTCACGAGAGTCAGAAAGATAGACACCCAAATAAATTCCAAATATGTCTATGAATTAGAGGGACTCTATCGGGCTTGCAGTTTGGACCGTAGGGATATGCTAATAGTTCAGTAATGAAATTCTTCTATGATCTTTTACATAGTGGCCGCAGTTATAAGGTAATTCTTCGTGAACCTTAATTAAACATAAAAATTGAATCTCTCTAATGTATGTATAATTCACATGGATTTGCTAATAAACGAGAGGACAGTCAAATTTTTTTGTCGCCGAATCGTCCGCGTTAAAGAGAGATCTCATTAAATTCGAGTCGAATTTTTACTTTCGCAGGACTTTCTCCCGTTCCCAATTGTTAAGATCACAATTTTAATACGAAATATGTATTTTATGTATACATATACGTAAGAATCTTAAACAACGTATATAATATATATATAAAGAATTATATTAAATACACAAGAATAGAAAAATGTATATGCAAAGGAATAATGTGTGTGTGTGCGCGCATTTTTACTTGTATAAAAATCCGGGCATTCTTAAATCCGCACGACCTGTTATCGAGCACCACCGGGAGACGGGTTACTCTCGAATGGCGGCCAGGAAGCGGGATAATGCGGCGAGGGGGATACGTTATCAGCGCCTAGAAAGTGCGCAAAGTTATTGCGCAGTTAAGCGGTTAAGCTATGCTCTAAATCGTAGTATTTGAGACCGGTGGGCCCATCGAAGCGGCTCGGCTCCTGGCACGGCGCGGCTCTCTCGCGTGGTCTCTCGCGGCCACTCGTCGTGGGTATCCCCCTCGCCAGGGCGAGGGGGGGGGCACACAGGGGGGGCCTCGCGCTGTGCCCTCGCGAGCTAGCTACTCCAATCGAGACGCGCCGCTTACAATCGCGGGAGGAGGAGCGCAAGTAGGTGGAGAAAGAGTTGTGAAACCGAGCGCGGAAACCTCTACGCTCGCGTAGGTTGTTGCCGCGACGACTCGTTAGATCGGCGGAGAAGCGACCGAGTCGCCACGAAAGTTATTGCCGCAGTTAACTCCATAACCAAGCGAGTTCGGCGCGTCGCATGCCAATGCTGCCGCGATAACGAGCTCGCGTGGCGTAAAATTCCTCCCGCGGCTCTGAATCTCTCGCCGATCAGAGCCGTTCGAGATGAAATAATCCGACGGACGGGGGAGACGCGGCGTGTCTCTCTTTACGCGAGTAAACCGAATATTTTCAAGAGACACGGTAGCGCCAAGTACATTTTTCTTTGATTGGGATTGGCGATTGGCGATTGTCTTCTAGCCAATGAGAGTCGATCGCTGGCTGCTTCGCTCTCATTGGCTAGAAGACAATCGCCAATCGCCAATCCCAGTCCAATCCGCGTCGACAATTGCTAGGCTGATTCGGCCTTTACGCGTACTGTTGTGATTTTATCGACGCGATTTTCCCTCGCGCTATCTCGCACCAACGGCTCACCCGATGTCGAGTTCCACGCGAGCCTCGGACAAGTGGCGGTCGAGCATTTTAAGACTTTCAACTTCCGAAAGCGAGTGCAATAAGAGCGTATTGTATTTTCATGGATTACAAGGCGGGAGAAAGAGAGAGAGAAACGAAACCCGAGATCTCCGGCAACACAGTCGTTTTACCAAGTTATCGCCGCAGTTAACTCGATAACCGGCCAACTCGCGATCGTTGTACCTCGACGGGATTAAGAGCGCGTGAGGTCGCGATCGCCGAGAGGTCCCGAGGTTTATCGTCGTCCTCGTAATGACCGCACTTGGCGTTTCATAGACTCGCAGCGCGTGGCGGAAGTGTCTAAAATCGAACGCCGCATTTGAAACCAGTTTCGCCGAGGAGGAATCGATCCTAGACACTCGTCGAGGGGACGACAAGTAGCTGTCTTACCGGTGGTAATCTCTCCTTAATATCTTCTCTCCTCATCCTCGTTTTTTTTTACATCTTTAACCCGACACTTCCATGTGTCGCGCGTCGAAACGGATGTCCGTCTCATCCCTCGGGGCTTTTATCCTGCGATTCTTGTCCTCGTAGATAACAGCGTGATATGACGAAGAAAGACGCCGCGCCGTATCTCTCCCCGTCGTTTAAAGGCCAATAACGCGTGTAAGGCAACGATAATTAAACGAGTTTTTGTCAGGCGGTAATAACACAAAATCATGCTGACGATAGACCGCCGCGGCCGATTGAGAACGATAGCTCGGGTAAGGTCTGCTTTTCCGTTTAATACGTGTTCCGTGAAACAACGAGCGGGCTGCGTCTCTTGCTATCTGGGAATTATCTCGGAGATAAAAAAAAACACAACAGCGGATAACCGCCGGGGGGCGCAGACGTTACTCCGCGCGAGAGGGTGTCACGGCAATGGAAAAATTAACGTATAACGGCCACGCTCGACCCCGTGGATTAAAGCGTCCAAAAGGTATTCGATTGAAAACGTTTAAGTGTTTCAATATCCATCTTATTTATTTTTCATTTTTTTACTTTAGACCGAGAAGAGTCTGCATCGCTGAGTCGCCGACGATTGCACGATCGTTAGGAGGCAAAGTCGAATTTCTCGTAGCTCGTGATCCAGCGGGGCGGGGGAGAGGGAGAGAACTCGGTGCAGATTGCGATGCATTGACTTACCAGCGATGCTCCTGTGCACGCGTCGAAGTCTCTAGGGACGTTCCCTCCTCGGCGAAGGTGGCGCGAGGCCCGTTTCGCGTGCGCCTTTGCTTCTCCGGAACGAACGTTGCGCTTTATACCCTCGTGTGTCACTCTCGTGCGTCAAGCCCTCTGCAGCTCGTGAGCACCTCGCTCGTATCCGCCCGCCGCTCACAGTCTCTCTGTAAACCGCCCGCTCCTTGTAATCGGTATTGAATCTTTGCTGAGAAATCTCCCTGGTCGAGAGAAAGAGTTCCTTCCGCTTGGCCACGCGTGAAGAACACCTTTGGCCCTTTCGATGATTCAGGGAAAAAAATCGCGTGCTGTCATAAGAGACGATCCAAAGTTCGATTTGTAGCTTCACAACGCAATCTCGTACTCGTCTACTTATCGAGCATACATGAGCCGCGAGGCGGCCTTTCTCTCACGTTCTAAACTCGCAGGAAGTTGGTAAATCCTTCCTTTTTATTGACCGCTCTTTATCTCTCTCTCTCTTTCTGTGCGTAGCGAGAAAATTTCTCGTCTCGGAAACACGAGTCGAAGCGCGAACGTTTGGTTGCAACAAAGTCGGAGATCTCGCGTCCGTCCGGCGGAAGCGACGGGGATCGGATTCACGCGATCGTCTCCGTAAGGTCTCATTTCAAGCGTGGCGCGTGTACCCGTTCACTCGACTCCGGCTTCCGCGGCGAGATATCCACGGCGAGCGAGCGGGGAAAACGTTAAAACGCCTAACTGTATTTCCCCGGAGAATTCGAAAAATCATCCCGCACCGAGATCATTGATCCTTGATCCTTGTAACGACGCGAGGCCTCCGGGATCCTCGTTTGCCGGAATGATTTTTTGCCTTTCCGCTCGATCGATCCCGACCGGCGCGGCGCGGCGCGGCGATCACAGCCGACTCCCACTTCCTCGATCACTCCGCCGAGTAACCCCGCGGCGTAATCCAACTCGGCACGCACATCGGAATCCAAACGCACTGCGTCGAAGATCGCGATCGTATCGCGAGGCGGCGGCGGCGACGACGGCAAGGGTGGACTCCAGCGGAAATCTTCCGCGACAATCCGCCGATATTCGGCGAATTTTATCGCGTGACCCATTCGCGGCAAACTCGTCCGCGCGAACCACGCCTCGCCTAGACCAGCCGAGACGGACCGCGAACCGAGACGTATTTTTCATACCGAACGATTGCGGTCACAAGGTCCTACGAGGGTCTTGTTCAACGTCAAGAGCGTCGGTTTTTCAATGGCACCATTCAATAACGTCGACCAATACTGTCCGGTCACGACAACGTATCCGTCTTTCTTTTTTTTCCCCCTTAAAGATCCGCACAAAGCTTTTTCTGCACACTTTGAAGGATCAGAAATCGTTCTCCTCACACAGGACGTAAAAATATTACAACTTTCTCGCAACAGATACGACGACGAGTTGCGGGAAGCACAGACGCTCGAGCAAACGCGAGGAAAACGATTGGAGTCAAGATGTAACTTTGTAATCGTCGCCTTGGAGAGAGAAAGAGAGAAAGAGAGAGGGGGGGGAATCCTTTACCTACCGAATTGTCGTCTTCAAGTGTCGCTAATTTGGTTACCAAGATCGCGACCTACGGCAACAATCTGCGGTAAATTCAATTAAAATTGCACTGTCAATCGACACTTGTCGACGAAACACGCGTACGTCCATGCATCGTTGTCAGTGTTTCGATATTCCGTTTCTAATTCGGCGCAGAGACACCGGTCAACTGTTCGCGCCGGATCGATCGATCATCGATCGCGGACCACAGGGCGGGAAGCGGGGGTTCAAGGGCGAGAATGCAGGAATCGAAGTAGCGAACATTGAATCGCCTCGATCGTCATCGATCCCGCTCTCTCAAGATCCAAGGAGGGAGAAATCCCATTTCAGATTTTCCTCCCGCCGCCTTCTCTCCGTTACGCGGCAGCTCGAGCATCCTCAGGTTGTTCCCGCTGATCTTCGCGAGCTGATCTCGATTATTCGCTCGGCCGACTCGGCAAAACGAGAGGCAGCAGCGGTCGCCCGGATGTCGATTCAAAGTCGGCGCGAGCGCGACTTGAATCATTGCCCACCTCTCGTCTCCGTCCCACCTTCCCTCCCTCCCCCCTCAAAAAAAATATTGGCAGAGTCGCGACGAGTCCTGCCCTAGGATAACTGGACACTCCTGCTCGTTGAAGCATCAGCGAGCGACTGAGGGCTGCAGACAGCAGACCCAGAAACGGGGCCCGCGCCACGCCACGGCCCCGGCTCACGAGTCCCCCTCGCCGTGGTCTCTCAGGACCAGTTCGGTCGCTTCGGCCGCTGCGAGGGAAGGATGCTGTGCACCGGAGGACTCCCCACCCGCGGGGAACCTACGTCCTACGTCCTACGTCGTGCATTCCGCGTCCTGCGTCCCGTCGAAGCCGGGAGAGGGCCGTTCCCCACCTGATCGCGGCGCACGCATTTCGCGCCTTAGATCAAGACGCGCGCGCACACGCGCGCACGCACACACGTTGTACGCGCCCAGAGGAAGATCGCTTTCGCGTCTTCCGGCGCGCGACACCGCGCCCCGAGATTTTGTCAGTCCGGAGGAAATAATTGCGCACTACTGTGTTGATTTTGTACAGTAACACCTTGTGCGAGAGCTATTATCCCGTATAGAAATATGCCTGTAGGTAGGAATATCTTATTTCACAAGTATTTCATTCGAAAAGGTCTGCAGCTGTAAGTTCAAGCGCGAAGAGTTTTAAAATGAATTTACGGAAGAAGATCTTGGAAGGAAACAAAAATAGGTTTTTACTAATTTTAATGGGATTTCAGTGAAATTAATTTTGTTTATAATTTCTCGAATTAGAAATCTTAAGTTACAATTTATTTTCACATTTTAAACTCTCTCTCGAATGCGATAATATATATTAATATTAAATTTTGATGTCAAATACCCTACATTTTATTACTTCTCAAAGTTCACTAAATACTAAATTGACATTGTAAATAATTAAACAGTAGTAAATTGACACGTTCAATAAATAATAGCTAAAAAATCTCTCAGATACAATATACATATATATTTCCTTTGTTGAGCAATTAATAAAAATATTATTGAAACAACCGAATAAATGGAATAGTTTTCAACTCATTTCTCAAGTCCGGCTTTTCATTTACTGGTCAATTGTTAACCAGAGGTTAGTCTCGACTCTCTGTCTCCTCTCAGATAATAATACAGAAACAGACGGAAAGTTGACTAGCTTCCATTTAGAGTGGACGTAGGTAGAATAATTTCTCCTCCTTGTCTCTGGCTGATAAAGTGTAACTTGACACTTTAACTAATTTATATTACGCTTTGGCGCGTGTAATCGCTGCGGTAATGTACTCGCCTCGTGAATCAATGGCGATTTAATTAATTAGTCATTCTCCGGATGGAACGGGCTCATAAACAAGAGCGACCAATAAACAGGCGTAATAATTCGTTTATAGTGAAGCTATGGATTCGCCAACTCGTTTGTCCCCCCCTTCCTCCTGGCGGCTGTTTGTGCTGCCAATCGCGTCATGTGCCCCCTGATGGTCCACCTGGCCCAACCTCTTCGCATCCGACGGGAGCCAATCGCGTGTCTAACGTACGATCTAATGCTATTCTCGTAACGGGTGTCGAAAGTGGAGGGAGATCGTCGCGCTTATGAGTCGCCTGGCTCCGAGCGATTTTAGATCGTCGCGCCGCGTCGCGCAATCGTACCCGCGTCGCGCGCGCGACGGCGTTATCGTTCGTATCGCCGCGAACTGGAATCCCGTTTCGAAATTCCTCTTCGAACACTCGGGATAAACAAAATCTCGATTTTCCACATTCTAAGCCTATCGCGCGCGCGAAAATAGAGTCGAGATGAACGGACAGGCCTCTCGGAGCAGGAAATGCCCGAGTCTTTAATGTAAATTTAACGAGATGTATACGTATGGAATGCGCGCGTTATAGATTTTTGTACATCCCGCTTGCAGGATAATCGCAAAATTGCGCGCGCAGCCACAACATAATCGCGAAATGAATAGACGTTGGATGAGTATCACGCGCCTTTTCACGCAGGCAAGACAAATCTTATCTCTGCGGCGCAAACACGCGCGCATAATCACTTCGCCCGAGAGTTCGCGTTTAATAATCTTACAAATTAAGGCTCTATAAGATGCGACGCGCGAGAGCACACGGGAGCGCTCTCTCCCCCCTCCCTTTTTTCATTCTCTTTTAAACGTGTGTATACGTGAGATTGGTCCAGCTACGGGAATCAGGTTCGGTAACTTGTCCCATCCATCACTAGCCCGGACAGCCAGATGTTCGCAGGGGGTACAATGGTCGGTATAAGGTATTACCCCTTCGTGCATAATGCCGCCAGCAGAAATTATCCAGCGCGGCACCCTCCGCGCTCGGCCGCTCCCGGACGTAGAAAATTTTGGATTTTACGTCTGGTAGGATCTTTTCTCTTCTTCTGCGCGGCGCAGCCGCCGCTGTCTGTTGCAGGAGCGCGAAAAACTGCTCAGCCCCCGGAAGGTCCGCCGCGCGAATCGAAGCGTGCGCTACGTAGAACGGGGGAATCCCCAAAGTCGAGTCACGGAGTCTCCAGGAGCGGCAGGAAGAATCTATATATTTTTTTTTTCGCTCCTCCAGTCCCGCGTCGCTCTATTTCCTCGGACTGCTCCTGCCAAGTCGGCGACGCGAGTCGCGTCGCACGAGAGTAGCGTGGCATTTTACGCCGAGTGCGTTTCGCGGGTTGTTAAATGTAACACGCGCTCCAACTCCGTCGAGCGTTTGCTTAAAAGCCCACAATTGGTAATCGAATTGTCTGGATTGTTCGTAACTCTACTCTGGGAAAAATTTTGACCGTTTGTTCTTTTTTCTTTGTAGTTAAGCGACTTAACATTTCGGTTAGTGCCTCTTGAGTGAAAATTATCTTTGCGTTATTAAAATCTTGGAATAGATAGAACAGCTAACTGGGATTTTTAGTTACGCGGGGTAAAATTCTTAAAAGGCTAGAATTACGAACAATCCAAATAATTCGATTATTAATTGTGGGCCCCAAAATGGGTTGCTAACTGTCTTCTTTTTCCCAGAGCGCCTGCTGCGAAGAAAACGCTATTTAGATCAATTGTAGAGGGTATCTGTAGTTCTCTCTCTCTCTCTCTCTCTCTCTCTCTCTCTCTCTCTCTCTCTCTCTCTGTTGAAATTTATTGTCTCTCATTTCGAGGAGCATCCCCTGCAAGAGACAGAGTTTTGCCGCAGGTGGTATGGCCCACGAACGGCACGGCGCGTATACGCGGCGTTTTCGCATCGCATAACGTCGTCGCTGACCGGTTCGGGCCCCACCGTGCTCTCCGCCGATTCACCGTGGGAATGAAGCTTTCAATTAGCCGCGACGGTCGCGGACTAACGATTGAGCGGCGATCAATCGATCACGCCGACGTGCTGGAGGATTAGTCCACGTTCGGGATAAATAATCCAGGAAAGGGATGCAGCTCATCTCTCCACGCTGTTAAGATCCCGGGCGTGCAGACCTCGTCTTCTCCGCGAACTCCTTCGTGCGATTCGGAATCCCGGCACGCGGTCCGACTCGGCAGGGCCATAAATGTTTCGTTGCAGTTTGACAAAACATTTGCGCGCAAGCGTCCTTGTTCGAGAGCGAGAATTTATCAGCAACGTTTCACTTTCGTCTCGAAAATTTTCGCGCTAATCGCGAGTAGCTGATGATACTTTTGCATTAGAATTTTCGTTTTCATATTTCTGAAATATAATACAGCCATGAGTCGTGGGACACCTCGTATATCATTTTTTGTGTCTTACATAAGATTGTTCCACGGAATCGGCCCTTGTCGTCCGCTCTGCAAGAGGCTATCAGAGGTGATCCCGAGCAACGCGACGCGCAGAAATTTCGGCATCCGGACTGCATAAAAGTCAACGTGTGTCCATTATTGATATCGAAACACTTCTATTCGGGGGACAGATTCTTGCCGTGCCGGCGCGGCTACAATTTCGAGATGGCTCACTATCTGTTAACGAAGGACGACACAATGAACGAGAAGTACACGAATATAATAGACGTTTGTGCACAGGTAGGAATATGCGAAACATTATCACGATCTCGATTGCGTAATCACATTTTGATTTCTTTGACAAAAACACAGGTCGATTCGCTGGAAGTTACGTACCGACGTAAAGCTTTGCGCGCGATCATGGTAGAGCAGGCCTTAATGCCAGGTAACGTCTGATTATAATAATTGACGCAGCCAATTGGTATAATTGCGCCAACTGATGCAAAAGTACGCCCGCCACGTGATAATAATCGTTGTATCTAGGATTTCTTCATTTTTCAATTAAAGTGGAATATGCTTCTCGGCAGAATTTGATCAAGACAAGATTTTACGCTTTAGCGGTACGACGGCGCCGCGGCCGCGGAAACCGTCGCGTCCGGAAAGCGAGAAGAAGGGAAGCTGGAAGTGCGCGCCGCGTAAGAGGATCCTGATGGGAAGCCCGGACAAGATGCTGTCCATGCCCGAGTGCGCCTCTTTGCCGAGTACGTCGCGATACGGTTCAAAATGTTGAGGTTTACCTGTTAAATCCCGGTCTCACTAACGACTTTTGGTATTAAAGGTGACGCTAATATCAGAGCGGTCGACTGGAGCTGCAACAACATGATTGCCATGAGCGATTGCGACCGCCTAGATATATACGACAACAACGGCGAAAATTTGTCGTCGTACACAGCCAACATACGTCCCAGCGTCAATCAAATTGTCAACGTTAAATGGAGCGACGACGGTGAGTGCGACATCAGAAAATTTACTTCAAATAAAATTAAAGTTTTTAAAAGTAGGAAAACGAAAGATTAATTTACTTTAATCGTACTCTGAAAGCTAGAATAGACGCCGCGCGGCGTAGCACTTGCTCGCAAAAAGAAAATTGCACGCGGTGTTACAATTATGTCGCGTGTGATTATTGAGTATCTTACAAAACACTTCGTACAAAGTCTTAATGAAAAGCCCAACTTATTTTAATATCCTCTTACGTTCCCTTGAAGAAAACGTAAGGATTATGAAAAGTGATTTTCGATCATTTCACACCATTTTTAAATTATCTTGAACAAGAACTTTAAAACTGTCAACTGCAAATTTTACAATTCCTAGGTTTTCTTGTAAAATCTTGAAGGATGTGTTAAGTTTACCTTAAGGCTCAAATTAAAGTGTCCAAATTTACTTTTTACATCTCTCAACTTCCCTAGAGTAAAATTTTAAGTTTTCTAAAGTATATTTTCCCAACGGCGGGCGCGGCACGAAGCAACTATCGCGAACCAGCGATCATTCTTCGAATGATTTCTGGAGAGTCCGAACGATTACGATTTTTCGTAAACTAAATAAATATCTTGCATAACACATTTTAACGTTCGCAAAAGTTCAGCGGGTGTAACAGCGAGAACGATATTTTGTCGCACCTGCTAAAATAAAGATTCTATCGAAAGATAAGTTAGAAAATAATCGAACAAACGAGAACGCCTTGTAGGTCCGAGCAAGATGTAGATAGCCCAATAATTTTCACTTAATATATGAATTCATATGTACAATTTTTCCACTTGTCCTATACGAATTTACGTATTAGATTAAAATTATTGTGCTGTCTACATCTTGCTCGGATCCATAAGGCGTTCTCGTGCGCTTGATTCATATCGTATAATGGTCCTATTTAACTCTATTTGTTTAGAAAACAATATTATCCAAAACGTATCCTACTTGAATCTATGTAGACAGTAACACGAGTATCGTTTCAGGCAATAAATTGATAATGTCCGTCTTCACTTCTATCATAAACGTCTCGACGCTCGTGCTGTACGATTTGAAGAAAAAGAAACCCCTGTGGTGTGTCGATTGCATATGTAAACACTGTGAACAGGATTCAATTTTTAATAAAGGCTGTGTTATACGTTGCGTCTGCTGGTCAGCTCACGATCATCAAATCGTCACGTAAATATCGATTCTACAGTAAAAGTCAATCAGCGGATTACCACTAGAAACAATGAATATTCACTGATTTACAGCTGTAACTATAACACTGAATTATTCATACACTTCTAACTGTTTTCAGTGATAATGCACCGATTTACTTTTAGAGAGTAGCAAACAAATGATAAGCTTGATAACGAATAAAAATTTAAAAGTGATATATTCGCAGAGGATGCGCCGGCAAGATATCGATATACGACCCAAGTACTGGCAAGCTGGTGCACTGCGCGTACAAGCATACGGCTGACATTCTGACCATGAGTTTCTCGCCGAATTTTAAGTATCTCATTTCGACCGGGCAGGACAAAGTCGTTCGAGTGTCCACTTGGCCGGAATTGACTCCTTGTTTCGACGTCAAGTTCTCACTTAAACCTGTAACGGTACGGCGAAACGTTGTTCTGATCCTCAACGAGATAGAGACATTTGCCTCACGCGTTTCAGCCATTGATAGTCATTCGTGTACAATATCCAGTGAACACTAACAGTTACGTAACGTCAATATTATAATTTCCTGCTGAACACTGTAACTATTACGTACAATATGAACATACGTTATATTGCATTACATTCATATTGTTGAGTGAAAAGTTATAATATTGATGTTATGTAATTTGCACCCCAAAAAAAACGTGTTGTTTGAAATCAAACAAATTTTCTTTGAATTTTTATCTTACTAGACCTTTATTTAATTTCAAAGAAATGATTTCTTTACCTTAACCAAAATTTTATTTGATCGAGACTGAAATTTCTAAGAGAATTCATACATATTTCTTCAAATCTAGCAAACGTTTTAGTACAAGTAAATATAAATTTAGTAGATTCAAAGAAACACGATTTCAACGTACCTCACTCGTTTAACTAACTAAATCTATTCTCTGGGTGTAGTTAGCGTTTACTGGGTATTACGAAAAGCTTTATTCAGATTTGTGATCGGTGAGCAGTTCAGAATGCATCGAAACGAATCTGAGTGCAGCTTCGGGAAGTCTGTTTCACGAATATACGTGTATAATTCAGAGGAAAAAAAATTGACATTAATTTACTTATATCTTCATTGCCAATCAATACTGTTCTACGTGTGTCACATTTATCCAATAACAAGAGCGGTTGAAGATGACAGAAGTGAAAAGTGTTGGTGGTTGACAGGTATTCGCCTGGCATCCACAAGTACCCGACTTGCTGTGCATGGGAAGTAAGAACGGATCGTTGTCATTATGGAACGCCAACAAGTGCACGATGGTGGCCTTTGTGCGCACCAAGTTCGATGGTTGCGTGGAAAATCTCGCTTGGAATAAGTTAAGCGGCGAGTTGGTTGTACATTGGACTTACAGGGAGGGGAACAACCGATACACCATCGTCACGGCGCTCGCCAGTTTCAATCGGATCGTCGACGTGCTGCCGCTGGATAAAGAAACGGAGCTCCTCTTCTTGAAATTCAACTCCACGCACGAGCAACTGAGTACGTAAATTCTATTCCTCTTTCTTTCTCGTCTATTTTTCTTTTCTTTTTCGAGTAACTTGGCTCAAGGGAGTCCATGAGGTGATCGTAATACATTTTAATAAATCGCCGTTTGTGTAAAAGTTTTCAAGAAGCGTTTGATTTTGTAATTTTTCGAGGGATGTCGTTGCTATGGAAGCGACGTTGTTTTTATTCGTTCCTGTTCTTTGCAGAGAGAAAGCATGTTTCGGTATTGACCGTAAAACGATCATCTTTCATTTAAAAATTACAATCGATAAAAATGTTTCGCGTCAAGCTTTGAGACATGTAATTAGTAACAAAGTAACCCAAGGCAAAAAGACACGCAGACGTCACTGCGCAAGCTCTAAAATAAATACTATAGACGAAATAATTCATGACGATCGATTAAACTTGCCAATTTAGATTGAGATCTCTTTTAACGGTAAATAATCAATAAAGTTAAAGTCTCGAAAGTCGTTGTTACGCGATGTCGGGCAAGATAAGAGATCTCGTGTTCGCAAGGGAAGAGCGTATATTTCAGACGACAAGAGTAAGACCCGGTTTCACCAACGTCGCTTAGCTTTAAGCTTAGCTTAATCCGTTTCTTTGTCTCTTTCCACCCGTTACTCGAGAAAGACACAAACATGAATTAAACTAAAATTAAGCTAAGCAACGTTTGATGAAACGCCTAAATAATATTTTACTTTCAGCTAAAAACAATATGGAAACATACGTCGAAGATAAAGACATTGCTACTTACTCGGAGTTGTCTTTTAAACGTTAACTTTTATTACATATATTATTTATTAAATCCTGAGGTAATATTTTTCGCAATAAATTTTCTGTATTATTAAAAATGCCAGGGTGGTCAAGGAAACACTGACGTTGCTAATTGTCGCTGGCGACATTGACGAATTCTTATTAGTTGAATACTCAGTAAACTTACGAAGGTTCAAATTTACCCGCACTCTGGCCGCCAGGATCACGTGAGTGATTAATCTATTTCTGCTTACATCGCCAGGGTTCTCCGGAGGTCTGTGCTATTTGGTATCTCGTCGCGGCACAGTTCGCACGTTTATTTTTGTGTCCTTATTTACCTTCTGGCCCCGTTTCTTTCGGCCTTACATCGGAGCGCCGCGATTCGCGACGTAATTTTCAACTAATTACGACAATTACTCTATTAAAGCGCTCCGTTATTAGAAATTTGTTATTGTTCTTCAAGTGATACGTTCCCGTTACGGCGGTAGCCCGACGGTAAGTGCGATTTCTCTGAATTTCGTTTCCTTTCTCGCCTGCTCGCCTAAACTTCGAAGCACGTTGCTCCTTGACCGCATATTGCAGATGGACACTTCCATCCTTTGGCTTGTACCTCAGATTTGTTACTCAGATTGCTTTTGTATGTGTTGGCTTGGATTTCTTTTAACCAAACTACTTCTGATAGGTGAGTAACGTCGCTGGTTTAAACAAATTTTCGACTGCCATTCTGTCTAATACACACGGAAAAAAGATTTAGTCAAGTTAAACAAATGAGATACGTTGAAATCAAGTTTCTGTGAATGTATTAAATTCGGATTTATTTCTACCAAAGCATTCACTAGATTTGAAGAAGCAGATGTGAATTCTCTTAGAAATTCCAGTCTCGTTCAAATAAAATTTTGGTTAAGGTCAAGAAATCGTTTCTTTGAAATTAAGTAAAAGGCTAAGTAACGTCGAAATTTAAAGAAAATCTGTTTGATTCGAAGAAACTTTTACCTGGGTGTATAAGACAAGTTGTAATCTTCAAGACGACACGAGGCCGACGTTAAAATTTGAATCCGCTCGCGCTAGCCTAATAACATTGCAAATTACTATATGTATAATAAAAGGAAAAAAATTAACAATTTTTAAACCTTACTCGACGTTGTATAGCGGCGACTTTGAAAACTTTGTTTTTTTTTACCGATATTAATCTAACCGCTCAATAAATTGATATAAATAAATTAATAATTCGCGTATACTTTGCGCATTAATGTTGTTGAGTTTATTGTTTATTAGTCGCGCTGCGAATTTGTTAATATTCTGTCCGTGAATCCAACGGAAAATTTCTCTTTGTATTTCTCTCGTGAGAACCTCTTGCGCATACCGCGAATCTCTCGTAAACAAACATTTCTTCTAAGCAAGAAGAGAGGAACACGAAATAAAAATTTATTTACCTACACAGTTCGTTGCCAGGAGAACGTTTATTGTTGGATACAAGTAATGACAGACTTGTAAAAATAATAACCCGAGGCAACGAATTCGTGCTTGCTGCTTCAAGGAATATTATCTATATCTTTCATACTTTTGAAAACTTTTGATTTCTCTAGCCTGAAAACTTTTTACTTTTCTGGTAAAAATAGCGTTTCTCGAGAAAGCAAAGGAATCGTGCACCGCAAAATATTCATTTTCTTTAACCAAGTTTCTTATTCGTTGTATGAAAAAAAAACGTAAAAAAAGAACACATCGGTAATTTTGGTAAAATCGGCCGATTAGATCGAGCAAACTTTCAAGCTGCAAATTCATACGTGACGTTAAACACGAAGAAAAATGTGTGACACAGACAGGTCGAGAGATAAAAAAACGTGCAATGTCTTTATCTTCGACAAATGTTTCTGCCTTGTTTTTAGCTGAAAATAAAATATTATTTAGGCCCGGTTTCATCAAACGTCGCTTAACTTTGATCTTATTGTTAGTTTAATTCACGTTTGTCTCTTTCTAGAGTAACAGTTGGAAAGAGACAAAGAACGGATTAAGCTAATCTTAAAGCTAGGCGACGCTGGCGAAACCGGGTCTACTGTTGTCATCTGATATACACGCGCTTCCCTTCAACTGCATTCAAGTTCGTCGTCTGTTACAGTAACGTTTTGCAGCAGTAACGTCTGCTCGGTATGGAATTTCTTTGGCAACGAGAAGTCACTCCAAAGACGACGTGTGCCTCGCTGCAGTTCGACACGACAAAAACAAGGAGTCATGGTCCACAATCCGATTCGATAATAACTCATTCGTCCTGAACCTACGATGATCTGTAATTCGTGATAAACACATTACGAATAACAGAACATCTACCACACGTTGGCGTTGATGCGTGCAATCGATACACTCACATTGGGACCTCCGTGAGTTTATCGAACATAAAACATCCTCGCCAGCTCCCTCGACCCTAAAGTACCCGCGAACGTTCGGCCAAACTTTCCTCCTGCGAAGAAACGTCGTCTGTATTGATGCCTTCGCCCTTGAGCCACCGTCGTGTCAATCGGCGAGAAATTTGCCTTCCCCGTACCGTTACGCTATTCGAAGTAGCTTTTAAATTAATCAATACCAATCCCACCGTATCGCGTTCCTGGAGTCGGCTGTTTATACACCGAACATCTTCCTTAGCGAGACGAATTCTTGGGCGATACTAATCTCACAGAATAGAAAGCCGTACCAGACAGCCGGAGATTTTCTTTCCAATGGCTCTAGGCTCTTCGATGGTACTAGCGAGTTTTACTGGGTTTGCATGTTCCGGTGATATCGGTACATTTATGCGTACAAATTTTACAAAAATTTCTTTTTACTGAAAATATGTCTCCAATACCTCGTAATCTCAACGACCCAATTTTCAAGCGTACACAGAGAAAACGGTTCCTTGAATTGTTTTATTATAGACTTTTGTTACTTATTCATAAAGAAACAAGGTGATCGCGAATCGAACAAGACGACGTGGATTTTATGACGTATTGGTGTTACACGGTGAAACGACACGATCGAGACGTATGTATGTTAATGTAAAATTTATATAAGGTAGCGATATCAAATATGTCAGGCGCAAAATTACAAACAAGTATCGTAGATCATAAAATGGCTTGCTCCGAGGCGACCATCGCTGCCGTAATTAACGCGAAGCGCAGCGCGGATAATTGCGGTTCGGTAAATCCAACGGCGCTAAGAAGCCGTTCAGAAGCGTTAATTTAGCGACGATCGTAAAACGTAATTTCGCACCGCGCCGTGAACAGCCGACTTATCTTGCAATAGATCGGCAACAGCTCGCTGTGCAAGGAAGGTTCACGTTGACACGCGATATGTCGCTCGGCGTAGAGGATTGTGATTATTGTTACATACAACCGTATCATCCAGCTTTTCGGATTCTATCGAGCCAATCTGCTAATAAAATGTACAACGATTCGGCGCGTGATTAAGTGAAAATCGGAAACAAGAAACGTATATTTATAGGCGAAAGAAATCGCGGATGCTGGTCGTTCGTTGATGGATTCATTTTTGTTTTTTTTTGTACGCAAATATGCGCAAATATTTTATCGTTTATAATTTTTTATCATGTCGCACCTTAGTGTGTAATGTTTTATCAATTTTTTAATCTTATTTGATGCAAATGTCAGGTTTTTCTTTTATTAGATGATACGCATAAAATTTGGATGAAATTCTTTCACATTTAGATTTGTTTCCGACTGAGAGAACGTTTCGTTTTGTTTTCTTCGTCGTCCTCTTCTTTTAAAGCTAATTTGGTCCAAAGTTGCGATAAAATTAGATCTAAAAGAAGTTAATAATTTTAATTTCTATTCTTAGCAGTGAAAAATTTTTACTCTCTTAATAAATGGATCTTCTGGAGAACCGGTAAGGTTTAGCTAATTAAATTATAAAAATTTTCTCTTTTTACTAGTATGGATTGCATTTGTTAAACTCAAGATTACGGTTTCTCGGGTTAAAAATTTTCTTATCATAAAACGAATAGATTTATATTTATTTTTATGGAAGTTGAAAGACTTCTTGAGCAGCGATTTTTCGAATTGGCAGGTTTGGTTCTTTTTGTTGTGTTTCAGGCTTTCTTTCACATTGTAGCGCTTCGTATTTGTGTCAAAAATTTATTATCAATTTTTAATGTTGCAACTTGTTAGGAAATATGTATATAACGTATAAGTATAATTTTTATTTGTCTCATCAAAGGCGGCAGCATATTATCAAAATTTATTGGCAATTAGCTTTGCGTGAATAAGTAACTCGTTTTCAGAGTCATGCAGAAATGTTTCGATTATGCAGAATTTCGGATATTATTGTATCGATTCACCGTACGATCACTCAAGTAACGATCAACCGTATAATTAAGCCTCGAGCATCATGCAATTTGTGATATTGTTAACATTTCGATTATTACGAGAACATAGTTTTTGAATATGACTTCTTTTACATTTAAATAATATTATAAGCAGAATAAAACACTAAAAAAAATCACATATCACACATATATATATGTACAGAATATTTTAAGAAAACCAAATATCTTTTTGAAACACGGATTATTTCATAAATGTAAAATCAATGTTTTTCTCGGCAAACAATTATCGTAAAGCAATAATAATAATATTAAATATATCGTAAATATATATTACTATTAATATAATAGATATTAATATAATATAATATTACTATTGTATAAATATATTTGTATTATTATCATTAACTTTCAAATTATGAGCCATAAAAGAGAAATTTTTCGCTAATCAATGTTGTCAGAGCGAAGCAACAAAATCCATCAACTGTCGGACAAACAATTTACTTTTCAATGATAGAACTTCAACTTGCAATTTATATGATAATGTCAACGCGAGTTGTGCACATTTTGCGTGACACTTTCTCAAATTAACTACAATACTACGTGGTTGAAAAAATATGTCGTTAAAAAGATATTCGAATTCTTATAATATCCTTACTTCGCCGTTCCGTTTATAATATTATACAATTAACATATAAAGGAGCGTCATATTTTTACTTTACTTTATTACCTCCGCGTAATTAAGTAACGTGTCGTACTATTATTTAAACAGTATACAATATTTTATATCCGCATTATCGTTGTAAAACTGTATTTTACTAAGCGTGCTATTGCAATAATAATCGAGCTAAAACATCGTTGTTGACTGGTGTCATGGGAATGATTGAATCAGCGAGAACCGAAAGTGAGCATGTGATATTAAGAAAATGTCAGAATTGAGTTAACAGACCCTTGGCTGTAGCACGAAACCAAAACGTTGAAGAGTTTTTTTTTATCTACTTCAAGCAGCCCCTCTTCAAAGCAAAGTAGCCTACTGAATAATTCATATTATATTTGTAAAACAGTTTTTTGTTTTCCTCAAAGGAGACTAACGCTCTTCTGTATGATTTTACCACATTTACTCTTTCCGCCCGATTTAATTGTAATTGTTTTTATTTCAATGAAAAATGAAATTAATTGTTCCTATTTTAATGGAAAATCATTTACTTTCTCGTGCATTTAACCCTTTACTGTGTTTGCCCTTCGTAATTATGGAGATCTGTTCCGAAGGGACATCCACGGAAAAGATTTCCGAATCCAATTACATTTCGATTTGTCATAAAATGAAATCGATGCCGCGGCAATCATATTTGTTATTGAGTCAGGAATGTTTTAATGGAAAATTCTTGAATCTAGAATACATTTTAATATACATTTTACTATAATAGCACAATACAAATTACTAGTAAAATGTATATTAAGTATAATTGCTAGTGAAAAGTGTGGTAAAATCTCAGAAAACTCTCGTGAAATTCTTTAAAATGCCGCGTTTACTAGTAAAATGTATGGTAAAATTTCGAAAAACTCTGTCAAGGTTCTTCAACATGTTGCGTTGTCCCACGATCACACGACTTTCAGGGTAAATTTTGGAAGAAAACTGTCTCTGTGTAGAAACTTAATATCAATGTCATGTTTTTCACGCGTGGGATTGTGAAGTTTAAATACGTCAAGAATGTGTTTTGTCGCGTTATCGGAAATCCTGTCCGAGAGGGTCGCGAGCGACGCACGCGAGCGCGCAAGAACGAAATAGAACAAAAAGAGTCGGGCGTTTGCTGCGAGACGGGCCGATTCGCGGTCCCGCAACGATCAAAGACCGTTCTCAGTTGAGCGAGTGCTCGGTGCGTTCGCCGACTCTTCTCAGCATCCCCGATACCCGCGTGTCCCAGGGCACGCACACGTGGACGCGCGGGCGCATCAATGACGCGCGAGCGCGCCCGGCTATCGGCGATGTTGCGCGTCGTCCCGGCTCGTCCAGCCACCCACACGCGAACACCCGCTGACACACGTGGCGGGTGGGCGAGGGGGAGAGGCGGGAGAGAGGAGTACACGCGAAGGAACACGCGAGCACGCGACATGCCGTGGAGAACACGCGCAATTTCGCAACGCGCGAAGAATGCCGCGAGTGCAGCTGCGAGTCGCTCGCTCGCCCGCTCGCTCCTCGGCATCCGGATTCCAGCGTGAGGAAACCCCGAGCGCGAATCGGATAGAGGCCGGCGAGAGAAGAGAGAGCCTGCGGAGGAGCGCCGGTCTTCCGAATTCGACCACGCGTTCGTTTGAAAAGATGGGGGGGGGAGAGAAGGAGAAAAATGGTGAGAGCCCGAGGGGAAGCCGGAATTCGGTAGTAACGGTATATGGGAAGCGTAGGCGGACGTCCTTGATTCCGACGATAGCGATCGAGACTCCTCAGCCCTCTCGCGCCGTCCGTCCGTCCGTGTCGCCCCCCTTACCCCCGCCTGATTGGGCCGCGACGGAACTGGATTGCGGGACCGGTCGCGCAGTCACGTGTCGATGACTTTAGCAGGAATCGATGACCGAGGGGGGAAGTCCCTCTCTCGATTGGGCCGGAAGAAAAAATCGCGAAACTCGCGCGCGCGCGCGCGCGCGTCGTACGCTTTGCACACATATGAATATATATTTCATTAGTATACGCGCGCGTATATATTTCGAGTCTCTTGTTCTTCGGCGCGTAAACTTGTGGACGAGCTTGTATTCCGAATTTGGTCGCGAAGCTTGGCGGGATAAAAAGGAGACCCGAGAGAGAGAGAGAGAGTGAGAATGAGAGAGTGAGAGAGAGAGAGAGAGAGATTTGCCACCGCGCGCGGATCGCGATAAAAGCTGTGAATAATTCATGTCATTAATAATCTTACCGACAAACCGAGCGCTACCTATTGAACGATCGCGGGCGGATGCAACATCGATCAAGCGTACACCGAAAGACTGACAAATTATTGTCCGGCGTAATGTATCGCCTTTACGTCTATTGCTTATTATAACGTATCGCTCGCGTCCGAACGAACCGTGATTGAGTTGTTCGAAGGAAACGGGGGGGGGGGGAGGGTGTAAACGTCGCATTTACGTGACACACCGCGTGCAAAAGTGCCTTTCAGCGGTCGTCCTCCGGTGGGACTTCCGGTTACTTTGCACGCGCCGAATAAGCGAATAAATATAAATTTTGCATCCAGAGACGTTCTCTAAAGGTTTTGGAATGGAAATACTGTCGTGGAGTAAAATATTCATCATATTAGAGTGAATATTTGCTCCGATAGTTTTACACTCGAAAACTTTTAGAGAGTCGCGGATACATTGAGGGGGGGGGAGTCCCAGACACAGCAGCCGTTAATGGCGGATTCCCGAGATCATTTTGGGACGAAAATCCTTATACCAACTCATACCAAAGTAACGGGACCACACGGAGAGACCGATATGGTTACCACATGTCTAATTAGGGTTGGTGAATGAACGGTGAACAACCCCAGTGAATAGTAACATTTGGGACAGCTATGTCTGTGGTTGTTACACCCACATTGGTATGATAAGTAGTGGAGACAACTATATGTGTTTTGTGCAACCTGAAGGTACTAGGAATATATAAACCCAAGGAGAACAAAAAGTCAGGATGATGTCAATTTGATGTCATATTGACCAAATTTATGTCAAATTTTGGTCAATTTGATGCCATATTGACCAAGATTTGACATAAATTTGGTCAATATTATCAAATTGACATCATCCTGACTTTTTGTTCTCCTTGGGAAATTTCGTATAGCTCTTTAAAATGCCACGTTGTCCCACGATCATATGATTTTCGGGGTGAGTTTAAAAAGAAAACTCTCCTCGTGTCTGAATCGACACGCTTTATATACTATATATTTATATTCGCATACAGCGCGGATTCCAGACGGGATCAGGTGCTCTCGAGCGAGAGAATTGGAAGGCCATATGCAACAGCCCGCGTAACAAAATGGCAAAATTAACGCGCGGGAATTAAACGTTTCGCCTATAATTATATGCGGATTGAGTAGCCACGTCCTCCTAGATACCGCGGGCAAATTTCACGCCGCGAAGGATGCCAGGAGGCCTTCGTACCCTCGTTCGTGCGAGAGCGTACGGATCGTGTCGCGATACCGTGAATTTACGACGGTCACCGAGCGAATCCATTTGTTTCATCTGCATCTGCTTAGCACGCTAATGCCGCTTTCCTCGTATTCCTCGTCTCGCGTCGCCGGGACCTTCTTTTTCTGCTCCGGACGGGGGAGCTGCAGGGCCGGGCTCCTTCGACGTTTACGTTTGTTGAAACGTAAGCGAGCCCCGTCCGCGATAAGCGGAAGCCCCGCGATGCTGTATCGCGCAGCGAAACGCGAGAGAGAGAGAGAGAGAGAGAGAGAGAGAGAGAGAGAGAGAGAGAGAGAGAGAGAGAGAGAGAGAGAGAGAGAGAGAGAGAGAG
>NW_011967167.1:136251-140649 GCF_000949405.1 Vollenhovia emeryi
AGAGAGAGAGAGAGAGAGAGAGATTTTGCTTCTCGCGAATGTAAATAAAAGTTATTGCCCTCGCAGTCGCGAGTCGACCTTTTATTGAAATACAAAAATATCCCCTCACGTGGGAAAGAGTAGGAAACGTAGAAAGTATCGCTCGGTCTCTTGCGAAAGCGACTTTCAGGCCGTTTCGCTCGCTCAACCTTTGCACAACTTTTTGGGGAAAGGGGTGCGGCGGACAGAATGAAATCTAACGCGGCGAGATCGGACGCTAACGGCGCCGGATACGATAGGAAGCATTTTTCAGCTTCCCTCTCTATCGACGTTCGTTGGAACGTATACAGCTTATACGTTCCTCGCAGGACTATCGTCTAGCCGTCTTGTGATTAAAGGAATGCCCATCCGCCTGCGGGTAACAATTATTCATAAAGAAATACCTTTATTTTGCATTCTGTATCGTTCCGACCGTTAAGCCCAATCTACAATCTGCTCTCTGCGTCTAGAAACATTCTAGTTTGTATAAACAAATCGAGACGCTTAACAAAGTCGACAATGCACGATTGTACCGTATGATACACAATTTGTCCACTTGCGCAAAAATTTTTTAAACGTAACAAATAAAATTGTCGGCTACAAAATAGAATGTTTCCAGACGCAAAGAGCACATTGTAGATTAGGCTTTACTGTCGCTTTCTAACGTTTAACATTGAACGGAGTTTCCGAGCAGAGTGAAATTTTTCATTTCACGTACATGTGGTACATTAAGTGCGACTGTGATTAAACGTCCGGTAACTTTATCGACGATTAACTTCGATAGAAACACTTACACATATAGTATGTATTTAATATAAATGTCATTTGCCATCCTTGATCCAATATCTTTTTCTACGTGTTGAACGACAAAAGTAAGTGGTTTTTTTTTTATGTTAACGAAATAACACGGGATCATATATTCGTCAATTAATGCGAATTTGAACAAGCTTTAGCTTTCTTTTATAACAGATTTAGTTATCGAAAAATGTTTTTCTGTATCAAGATTAATTGTCTTTTAACTAATCTTTAATTTATACACGGAAAGAATTTTCTCTCAAAACCCTGAAGATTGTGTAATCGTGGGACAAGGTGGCATTTGCACAACTTTATGCGAGCTTTTTGAAGTTTTATTGTACCACACATTCCCCCAAGGAGAACAAAAAGTCAGGATGATGTCAATTTGATGTCAAATTTTGGTCAATATAGCTAAAAATTTGACACAAATTTGGTCAATATGACATTAAATTGACATCATCCTGACTTTTGTTCTCCTTGGGCTACTAATAAAATGTATACTAAGTATAATTACTAGTAAAATGTATGGTAAAATTTCACGAAACTCTCATAAAATTCTTCGAAATGCTACGTTGTCCCACGATTATTATGATTTTCAGGAGAAATTTTAGGAAAAACATTCTCTCCGTGTAGTAAATCTAGAACTCAAGGTAGTGCCGTATGCATAATTTTATGCGTCGTTTATAAAAAGATCATTTGTGTGAAATCGGATTGCATATTTTATATGTGTATGTATATTTAAGATTACGTAATCGAAGCGCTCGGCGTGTAAAATTTTAAACATAGAAGTCTCTTTAGACTGCCAGTAAATTTTATTATAAAAAGCGTCGCAAATTATAGACCGTAGGCTTATCATGTTGTTTTATTAAATGCTTAACTGTTGATTCAATTATTAACGGTTAAATCAATAATTACGTGTTTAATTATCAATTTTCAATCAACCCGTGCAAAGAAACGACTCGTCGATCGGTATCGAAATAACGTCGAGTCGAGATCGACGCCGTCAATAAATTGATGTCGAATTGATGTCGAATTTGACAATGTTGATGTCGATTAGACATCGTTTCGACGAATCATTTCTCGCTGGGTCTCGGTTGTTGTAGAATCCGTCGCGCGAAAGGGCCGCTGTATTTTATTAGACACGGATATACGCGAGCATTCAAACCCATACAGCACCAAAGCTTTCAGAAACATTTCAGAAACATTGCAACATTGCAATAATGTTTTCCGGGATGTTTCTGAAAGCTTCGGTGCTGTAATGGGAATATACCCCAGTGAGAAATGATTCGTCGATCGACGTCGAAATGTTGTCGAATCGACGGCAATTCGACGGTGTCGATGTCGACTCGACGTCGTTTCGACGTCGATCGACGAATCATTTCTCAAGGCCTTCACACATAAAATTCCGTAAGGACGTAAAACGTAAGCATAAGAAAATCGACCAATCACAGTCGAGAACGTAAGGCAATAACGCAAGCAGTAGCGAATCCAATCTGTTGATTTTCTTACGCTTACGTTTTACGTCCTCGCGGAATTTTATGTGTGAAGGCCTTCACTGGGACTCGCGTGACCGAATTAATATTAAATATACTTCACTTACGATCACCCAATGGCCCAACGGTCGCAAAATTCGTAAATTTGATTGGAGTACGCCCGTAGATCAGATTCAGGATTTTTCTAACAGTCGGAAAGCAACTGTTTCCGTTGAACGCGGGGCCTGCAATGACTTAATTCCGGGTATCGATCGTAGAACCCGGCTTTGCCGACCGTCCCGGAGTCAGGTGATTCGTCGTGTTGAATCCCGGGCGCGAGCGAGCGCTCCGCCTTTACATTCTGTAATACCGATCGAGTCCGCTGCCACGACACGTCGCGGCCACGCCGCCCCCCGGCTTTACGCTCCATTCGAGAGAGAACGTTGAGAGGCCGACGACGACGAGACGACGATGTGGCATTTTCGACCCGTCGAATAAAATGAGGTGACCGTCGCAAAAATAAGGCAACAAAATATACGAAACTCTCGTCCGAGTTATCCAAATTCCGCCCTGTCGTCGCGCACGCGTCGCCCCTTTCCGCCCTTTTTCGTTACCGTGGGACAATCGTCAGCGCGCGCGGACGACGTCGGGGCGCTAAGGGATCGACGGACGGCGTTTCAAAATGCAAAGAGCACGGCCGCGCCGTCGTCCCGTCGATCTACACGGAATTTATAAAGAAACATTTTATAAAGGAAACTTGTGAAAGGCGCACGAGGGCGTGGTCGGCCATTCACGGTTGACCACTGGCCCAGTGGGTCCAGTTTACGGTCGAGCGATTGCGACATCGCCGTATCGACAACGCCGGCCGACTGGTTCGACCACTGGCGATTATTCGATATCCGCCAACCTCGTTCTCGTAATTTTCTGACTTTGTGCAACTCGCAGACCCGCAAACGGTCCCCGTCCGCCCCGCGCGCTCCCGCCGGTGTCCTTCCAGCTGAAAAATGCACAGCTGAATTAACGGCTTCGCGCCGTCCCGCGCGGGCCCGAGGGATTCGATGGAAGACCGCGAGGACGACGCGACAGTTTTGTGCCGCGCAACATTATTTTATTTCCGATCGTCTTCGCGCCCGCACACCACGAAATCCACCCGGGCACGTCTTTAGGGCGTTTTCAAAATGTCGGGCATTCTAAAGCCCGTATCAGACTTGATTGAGATCGAAATTAGGTTGAAATTTGACCAGTTAGAGTAAAAGTTACTAAACTTGAGATTAGTGAACTTTACTGTGATTGGTCGAACTAATCCCAATTTTAATCCGTAGCTTGTCGACAATGTTACGATTGTATAGCATACGATTTACACGGTGTGAGAATTTTCTCTTAAAATTTATCCTGAATGTGTGATCGTGGGACAATGTGGCATTGTCAGGAACTTTATGAGAGTTTTTTGATAGTTTACCATGCACGGAAAAAGAACTGTTTAATTAAGCAAAATGAAGTTGCTTGAATTAAACGTTAACGCCACGGGCTGCCACAAACAAAAATAATTCGCTCCATTGCTATGGATTTGAATTTTAAGCATTGAACTAAATATCCAGATTATTAAGACAACAATCTGATGTTTTTCATTCATTAATACTGATTGTTTCAACGATTTTATTTCAATTACGTTGATCTTGTTGGTACAACATCATTCTCTTTTCCGTGTGCATTTTACTAATGAAATGTATGGTAAACTGTCAAAATCTCTCGTAAAGTTCTTCAAACCGCCACGTTGTCCCACGATCACATGTTTTTCAGGATAAATTCTAAGAGAAAATTCTCTCCCATTACCGACAAATTTTTTAAGCGCTTTGATATTTACTTGTTTAAAATAGATTTTTCATAAGAGCACATTGTAGATCGGGCTTTAGAATGTCCTGCCGCTTTAGAACGTCCTAAAAACGTCCCTCTTTAATTTAATATTACTATACGTTTCACAAGCAAAATGTATACTAAGTATAATTAATCTTAAAAACTCTCATAACGTTCTTTAAAATGCGACGTTGTCCCACGATTACAATATTTCTCAGAATAAATTTTAAGAAAAAATTCCCGCCCATTACCGACAAAT
>NW_011967167.1:143835-158481 GCF_000949405.1 Vollenhovia emeryi
CACAAGAGCATATTGTAGGTCGGGCTTTAGAATGTCCTGCCGCTTTAGAACGCTCTAAAGACGTCCCTCTTTAATTTAATATTACTATACATTTCACTAGTAAAATGTATACTTATAAGTATAATTAATCTTACAAAACTCTCATAGCGTTCTTTAAAATGCGACGTTGTCCCACGATTACAATATATTAAGAATAAATTTTAAGAGAAAATTCTCTCCATGTATCAACTTGCACAAAGTGTGAGAACAAGATCGGCCCAATTTTGTTCGCATTCGATTTTGGTCACAAAGTAGGTACCAAACGAAAGATCTCGTCAAGATAATCGCAGATATGTCAGTTTCAGAGTGTACATATTTAACGTTCCAGAGATATCCGGCTCCAAAAATTCCAAAACCGGGTTGGTGCTGTAGCAGTGTGTTGCCGGAACGCACTCATTGGCTACGAAATAGAATGTTTCTAGACGCAAAGGGCGCATTGTATTGTATGAAGATTAGGCTTATAGGACGTCGATCTGTAGATAACAACAACCTCCCTTGGAGGTTCGTCCTGCGAACGAAGACTGTACCTTCTTGGGTCGTTTCACTTTTGCGCGCGAATTACATTTTTAATGAAGTCCGCTTGAGCAAACGGGGCTGGAGATCCGTGACGGAGAGAATGTCGCGACACGAATCGACAAATTAAGTGTAACGACGTTATTTATCTATAATACTTATTTTGAAAACACGATTTATCTGGTAAGTCGCGTCCATGCTTCGTGAACTTTGCGGACTTCTGGAGGGGAAAAAGTCTTTCTTCGAACGTACAGCGATGGACAGAATGGTCGCGACACTTTTTTTATGAGTTTAGAAACGCCCGTAGAATCAGGTTTACGTTTCTGAAATATTTCGTCTGGGGAAAAGTTTTACTTGAAAAATAGCGTCGGAAACGCTGAAAAGGTTTCGAAATGGCAGTCGAATAAAATATTCCTCGTTAAAAAAAAAACAGTGTCGCAAACATTCTGTCCATTACTGTACGTTCTTCTTCTGCTTCTCGGGATCATTACATTCATTACACACCGCTACGAATATGCTGTTTATGTCGCGTCGCGCTTCGCCGGCCTATCACGCGCCCGATATTTGTATCGCTTATTTATAAGTCGATTTCAGATTGCAAAATTAGAATCTGGAGTCGCGGATGTCATCGAACGCAACCGATACGATCCGTTTCGTAACCGATTAATTTCGATGATCTAACCGAGCGGACTGCATCGTATAATTTTTTTAGCTGCACATGATAACGATCCGCGTATTTGCGCTCTGGCGTACAAATCGCGATAAGAAGGAAAAACTTTCCAAACGGCACAGGTGATCGTTGCGAACTCGAAAAGTTTAAAGTTCTATACGAATTAGCGTAATCTATTCAAAACGAATTTCCTCGCTGGGAAAAACATCCGATTAAATATTAATCGGGCAATCCAAGTACATAATAACAAACGGATGTGTCCGGTGAAACATATGATTAGTTTTTCAATCAAATTTTATCGGATATATCCATAATTTAATCGGGAAAAGTAACCATCGGAAACACTATTTAATTGATTCATCCGATGGCGATCTCTCTCAGTGCACGAATTAGCGTAATCTATTCGAAATTAATTCCTTTCCGATCGGGAATTCTCGTCTCTACGAGAATCCCTCATTCGGGAAAGAGCTCGGAATCGGTGCACCGAGAAAAATTTCCATCGGATAAACCAATAAAATAGGGTTTCCAATGGTTAATTTTGTCCGATTAAATTATGGATACATTCCATGAAATTTATCCGACAAAATACAGTTACCGATAAAATTACATTGAAACACCGATCACAATTTAATTGGATATCCGTTTGTTATCATGTAATTGGATTATCCGATTACATTTAATCGGACATTTCTCTCGGTGCAGGAATTTTTTGGAACAGAAGTGGGGGATGCGGATTATAAAAGTGATTCTCTTTAAAGTCTCCGAGTTATCCGGGATAGCCTTCAAGGCTCGCGCGCAGAAGATGTTTCTACTATTGCCGATTAAAGCAAACGCATCGTAAAACAGACGTACATTCCTTCGTCCGCCAAATTTACGCCGTGCACCTTGCCGTCCACCGGCATCAACCATCGCTCGCAGCACCTCTCTCTCTCTCTCTCTCTCTCTCTCTCTCTCTCTCTCGAGAGAGAGAGAGAGAGAGAGAGAGAGAGAGAGAGAGACGAACGAGCGAGCGAGCGAGATCGCCGCCCCCCCTCCTCCCCCACCCCCGATTCGTATCCGCAGAAGACGCGATGCTAATCCGATTAAACCGCGCTATTCCGCATATGTTTAATGTCGATCGGCATCAATAATGCATTCCCGGCTTGAATGCCAGACAAATGTCAGTTGCCGCGCTTGTTTCGAAGCAAAAAATAAAAGAAGGATATACCGCGGGGATAACGCGAGATAACTACATAATTCGCGTTCGCAGATTCCGGGCACGCGCGCGCGATACGATGTATCTAACGATCGATCGGAGCATCGACCGTCGGCCGCTCTAGTCCTTGCGTTGTAAAAGAAAGTATGCAGTGTCGCGGAAACAATGAGTGACAGTTACGCTATTAATAACGGAAATGTACAAATTTGTGCGCTCTGACGAAAATTAGTTTTCTCCCACCCTTGTTGCGCATTGTTTAGATCTGTCGGGAAATTATGAAAAATTACGAAATTAAAAACGGGCTGCTCGCTTATTACGTAAGGTAATCATTTTATTTGCGAATTATAAATTTATCGAAATACGAGCATACGCGCGGAGAGAATTCTCTCTTGAAATTTATCCTGAAAATCATATAATCGTGGGATAACATTTCGATGAATTTTATGAGAGATTTGTGAGATTTTGGTGTGCATTTTACTAGCGAAATGTATGGTAAAATTGCAGAAAACTCTCGCAAAATACTTCGAAACGCCGCGTTGTTCCACGATTACATGATTTTCAGGGTCAATTTGAAGAGAAACCTCTCTCCGTGCACTTTTAATAGATGGCCCCAATATATTGCCCGCAATAATTATTATAATGGTGTAAGAAAATTGATAACCGACACAACTGGCAATTTTAATTAGTGAAACTTTATTGCGAAAAAATATCACCTCAGCCAGAGTTTGAACCTGGACTTCCCTACACTATGGGCGGGCGACAATTATTATAATGTTACGTGAAAGTTTTTTACAGTGGAGCTCGATAGAGACACGCGGCTGTGCGCCGTAAATTATTTTAGCTGGTTCTGTCGCCGCGGATAAATGTCGAAATACTCGTCCACTTCTTAGAACAGTGTTCCGTCTTGTGTTCCGTGAGACGTAATCGGCGATAGAATGTTAGAGACACCGTCTTTTTTTTTTAAACTTGAGGAATCAGAGGGAACTTTCGAAAGCTTATTTTGCACACTTCCAAAAAATATCTTACTGACGCAGGTAGATTTCTAGGTGTCGCAACAAAAATTTGTCGCAATTTTTGGTGCATCTGTTAGAAAATTGTAGCCTACAAAATTTACAGCCACAACATTATAGTAATACTTTCTGGAAAGTTTAGGTTTCATGATTAAATATTCACATTAGATATAAGAAATGAATTTCGATATCATAGCTAGAACAATCTTCGTAAGGAACATAACTGTTTATGTACCATAATCAAACGTTATAATGGATGGGCGTCCACAGAAAGACTTTCTTCCTAACATTCGCTAGCAGTTCAGACAGAAATTCTGTTTCTGTTATTTAAATTGATTAATAGGATCCCTCGGCCATCTTTCTTACCCACACAGTCAAATATAGTTTTTGCGCTTGCACTTTTTTTATTGGCGCTTTTATGCGCAAAATAATACCAGGATAAGTTGCGGACCGCATAGTAAAACATTTTTATGCTCTCAAAACACTCGCAATCAGTTCAGAAGTCTAATAAAAAAAGATATTGGCCTTTGAAAATTTCAATTCGTAGTTTGTGTTAAATTTGAAATGGGCTTTGTAAAATTGTAAAATTCTTCCACGTGATTAAAGTAGGTACGCATAAAGACAAAACCAGGGACAGTCGACTTTATATTAAAAAAACGAAGAGCAATTAAACATATCTCTCTATAAGTGAATGAGGTTTAAAGTGACAAGTGAAATGAATTACAAGCGCAAGAACCATATGTGTCGGTAAAATAGATGGCTGAGGGATTCTTTTACATAGAGCACATATACGATTTCGCTATTGGCTATTTATTTATGTATCTCAGTTATTTTTTCGTACCTACACTGAAAAAAAATCTGATGGATTCAACCAGTCGTCTGTTGGAAAATGGACGAATCAGAATTCCTTTAGGATTTACCAGATGTGTAGTGAAGTCTAGCAAACTTCTGGTTATGAAATATCTTTCATGGTAAATCCTAAAGGAATTCTGGTGAATCCTAAAGGAATTCTGACTCGTCCGTTTTCTAACAGACGACTGGTTGAACCTATCAGATTTTTGTTTTCAGTGTAGAAAATTGTTGCTGCAAGATCTATTTTGAGTGCAAAGCGTCCACAGACACCGGCGGATCCTTTATTAACATAATTTTATGGATGGTTCTTTTAATACGATTTCGTTATTAATTGTCTTTTGTATTTGTACGTCGTGAAACGGCGCGAGGATTACTCAGAAGTGTGTCCAGTCTCACTTTCCGTACGAGAGCCGCGGGTCATTCGTCACTTCGACGTCACTGAATACATCGCGAGGTCGAGCTATCTCCACGCGCGGCTAACAACTCCAGGTATACCCGGAAACATGCAAATATCATCGTTCCGAATGCAGGACGGTTGCGTAAGTACCGCGATAGCGGCTAATAATCGCGGGAGCCACTGTGAAACGCCGCGGCTCCAAGTTATTTCACGCTCGACGAGTCGCGCGTTTTATTATGACGAAAAATGCATTTGCGCATCGCGACTCCGATTCTCGATTGACCGAACCGCGATGGATCCGCGCAGGCTCCCCAAACGCCACGATAATGGATAAATCTCGTGTCCTGTTATACGATCCGAGCCCTTCACTCCGAAACAATAACCTGCCTGGCATTAACAAAAAATATTCCAATGCAGCGATAAATACGTCGATAGCAAGAGCGAATCTAGAAAATTTTTTCGGGGAGGGGGGGGCGCAAAGCTAGCAATCCAATTTATTTCGTAAAATTTGCGACTAAGATTTCGCTCGCGTTTAAGCGCTTTCTTTTTATACTATACTGTATCATAATATATTATATGCATTTAGTTCAGTCCTATTGTTGCATCTGTCCCAAAGCGTTCAATAAATAACGATTCTCTCTCTCTCTCTCTCTCTCTCTCTCTCTCTCTCTTTCTGCCTTTCTCGCGATGCTAGGTGCTAGCTCTATCGGTGATTTTAAGCGCAGACTGCACACATGCTTACTACAGTAGAGAGAGTGAACTAATCTTATGCATGAGACGTTGATACACATTTTTAGCATACAATGGTTATATTTCTATACAATGTGTTTTAGATTTATCTCTTTACTTTTCTGTCTTACTATTATTTTATTTTTCTTTTCTTCTTCCTTTCATACTGTACTGTATCGATATTTTATATGCACCTAGTTCAGCCCTATTGTTGCAATTGTAATAATGGCCATACGCTGGACCTGTCCCAGAGCGTTTAATAAATAACGATTCTGATTCTCTCATTTCAGTCGTGGAAAATATCTTCGCAAGCGCGAACGAAACGGTCCTTTCCCCCGACTTTGCGAAGGGAAACTTTTTATCTTATCTTAATTCCTATCGCCTTTCGAAACCGATCCTTGACCGATATATTTGGGACTTTTAAATACAGCCGCATAAACATATCCGCGGCTGCATTCACGGCCGTGATACGAAAATGTCACCATATTCGATCGTTTTACGGTTTCTCTTTAATCGCGGATCGGCCCGGCGTGTGTCGCTCGCATAATCAGAGAAACTGGTTGTTTCTCCGACGTTACGAGTGAAACGCGCGTATAAGTCTATTGAAATTCGGCGCTCGCCTCGCGAAAACGCGCGCGAGAATGAAAGGAGACAGAAGCGTCGGCGCACGGCAGGGCCGATCGCTCATTTCACCGCCCGTGTCCCGGAGCGACGCGACGCGATAAATATTCAGCTCCGCGAAACGGCTCCGGGAGGAAGAGGGTGGGGGAGGGAGGGGGCGCGAATTTGTTTTCAATAACAGAGATATACACGGCGTTTCTACCGAGCGCGTCGACGCGAAGCCGGTGGACGGCGAGGGCGTGTTTCACGTGGCGGATTTTCGCGCAGGGGGCGGCGCGCGTTGAAGCGATACGATCCGGACCGGAGAAATACGCGCGTTATCAGTGCGGCAATATCGGAGTCACTTTCACCGTATTGAATAATACCGTACTCGTTGCGCGCGGCTCGTTTAATTGCCCCTGCGAGGCCCCTCGTTTCGTTCGGATACACAGCAACGCGACGGCGATAACGAGTGCGCGCGCGCGCGCGCGCGGTATCAATATATGTAAACTCGACTTAACAAACGGTTAATCAGCGAGCAGCGGTAATTAAGCAAAATGTGCGCGCGTGTAATCCGCTTCTCTCCGCTTGGCATTATCGAGAAATAATCGAGCATGCGGTGGCGAAAAACAGCCGATTGCGCCGGCCATGTCGGAGACGAGTTCACTCCCTACTCAAGACCGAATCAGATCAGTAATTGCCGACTCGGAGTGGATTGGGACTGGCGAGTGTCCTTTAGCCAATGAGAGCAGAGCAGCGATGTAATCGGCTCTCATTGGCTGGAAGACAATCGTTATTCGCCAATCCCAATACGAGTCAGCAATTGCCAGTCTGATTCGGCCTTTAAGCCTGCGATCGGCGCTTCAATTTTAACGCGCGTTAACAAACGTCTAGCATCGGCGAAGATAACGACCGTCGCGAATAATTTACGATTCACACGGGTATAATGCGCTGCCAGTTGCATTATTCATCTTATAATAGACGCGAGAAAATAACATCTCGCTTGGTTAGCGACGCGAGGGAATTAATTCTCCTTAATTATTTTCTTTTATCATCTGGGTAACGCAAAGGTGTCTCGCGAATTATGCCAATAACAAATTCTCCGACGGAGGGCCCGGCGTTGTTTTTCTTTTTTTTCCACGGGAGTGCGTCTTGTCGAATGACTCGTCGAACGAAGTGGGATGCCATCATCTCGAGATAAAAAGTTTGCTTCGACGGAACGAATGTCTCTCGCGATTCGCAGGGTGAACGTAAAACGTGTTACGAGACAATTTATGCGGGCGAGGAGGAGGAGGAGGAAGAGGAGGAGGAGGAGGAAGGAGGAAAGTATCTCCCGTAGGTACGTGGAGCCGCGGATACGGGCCAATTATTTTTTGGAACGCACACGACGCCCGTATAGGTATGCGCCGATCGAGAGCGAGGTCGAGATAAGCAGAGGCACAAGTCGAGTTACGATGAGAGAAAAATCGAGCCGTGCCGTTCCGCGCTTTTCCGCGCTGTTATCAATCGACGATTGGTCCTCTCCCCTTCGGGGTTCGATTCTTGAATCATTCGCGGGAAAAACCATGGTGGAAGTATACAAGGTGAACCATTGCGCATGAAGAGAGGAGTAGCTCCTTCCAACCAATAAGCGTTGTGCTTTTTTTGCGTGGCGGCAGTTCAAACAGATCATAACCTAACCTAACTTTAAAGAGGTGTCCGCAAAAAAGCACGGCTCTTATTGGTCGGATCGTCCCTACTACTTTTAGGCTACTGCGCATCCACGGGAACGGTTCACCTCGCATACTTCCACCATGGGAGAAACGTACGCGAAAATTCCGCTCTTACGAGAAAGCTGCAGGCTGATTGGCTAAAAGTCGCGCGAGCGGCCAATCACCCTACAACTTTTCTGCAAGAGCAAATTTTTGTCGCATACGTTCCTTTTGCGAACGATTCAAGAATCGAACCCCTGCACGGAGAGAATTTTCTTTTAGAATTTATCTTGAAATTCGTGTAATCGTGGAACAACGTGGCATTTTGAAGAATCTTATGAGAGTTTTCTCAAATTTTACCATATATTTTACTAGTAATCGTGTAATCGTGGGACAACATGACATATTGAAGAATTTTGAGTCTTTTCAATTTTACCGTACATTGTACTAGTAAAATTTAAAAAACATGATATTTCAAAGAATTTTCTTTTAAAATTTATGCTGAAAATCATGTAATCGTGGGACAATGTGGCATTTTGAACAAATTTATGAAATTTTTTTTGAAATTTTACTAGTAGAATGTACAGTAAATTTTCAAAGAACTCAAAAAATTCTTCGAAATGTCACGTTGTCCCACGATCACATAATGTTCGGGGTAAGTTTAAGAGAAATTTCTCTCCGTGTGGAAATATCTACACACGAATCGATCATCCGGCCTCGTCCCCGACAATTAGGCTACGTTCAGAAACACGTCATCCGAGTCTATCATTTTATCCCTGTTGCTCAGCGATTATTAAACAAGGCTAAAATGATACGCTGGAACACTCGGGCGAAGTTTCCGAAGTCTTACAATTAGCGTGAACGAGAGGAGGCGACGCGTTCGCCAAAAATTACATTGATCGAGGGAAAGAGAAAGGGGAGAGATCTAAAGGGGGACGGATAAGGAATGAAATGAGGGGGAAAAATTCACGGCCGGTTTCGGCCGATTAATACGACCGAGAGCTCCGACGATTGTGTGTCTGCGGCTTTATCTTATCGCGAGAATTAAAAATACACAGCGGCCGCGGTCGTATATTGATCTTATATCGGCGCGAACAAACCGATCGGTTGGTTGGCCACGCGTAACGGAGCGTTCGCGAGCGTTTTCTCGGAGATACCGAGCGTTAGACGGTTATAGAGGCATCGAAAGCGCAAGTTACGCGAGAGCTTTGCGGGGTAACTTTAGAGGCCGGTCGCACCTCTCGGTCCGCGCGACACGCTCGAAGAAAGATCGCGGCTTAATCGAGCGCGCGGATATCGAATGAAACGCGCGGTACGCGAGACAATAGCCTTAAATCGGCTTTGAGACTCGGAGGATTACGGGATATCGAGTTGCGGTCGAGCCGGCCGAGTCGCAATTCGCACGCGAATAGACGCGGAATCTATTGAAGATAAAATAAGAACAGCAAATTAAAGATCGCTCCTATATTTCGCGAAAATTAAAGGGAAGCGCGAGTCGAAATTTTGGTACTATTTTGACACTTTTAAGGATAATTTACACCTACTTAGCTGATCTATACACCTACACAGACCAGCAAAATAACCTACTTCGATGACATTATATTTTTTTACTCCTCACTTGAATCTTTAATTCTAAAAATTTACTTTAGCTCCTACTTGAAAGGATCTACTTTAATGCTAAATTGGCAAAAGTAGAAATTTTCGACGCTATCAGTTTTAAAGTAGGAGTAAATTTTGTACTTGCCGTTCGACCTCTTTTACTGTCTCAGGTCCTACTACATAATAGATTTTAAGGTTCAACATAAGGCCAAAATTTCGACTCGAGAGACCATACGGTCATTTTGTGAGCTAAGAATGGAATCTTTGATTATAAGAGAAAGGTCATTTAATGAAATAAATTAAAAATGAATTAAGTAAGTACATTAACGTGTAAACGTACAACGTTGTTTTGTCTTCATTAGTATACCATTGCATAAATAAAGAGTCAAGAATACATATGCATAATTTAAATATAAAAAAAACGATACAATAGGAATCTCTTTTAAGCGATAAATCTCAGTTTATTTGAATAACAAAGTATTATACTTGAAATGTAGAAGAGTCAAGGGCCAGAGAAGCACGAGTGATATAGGATGTTGTCGTTAAAAGTGTATAATCTATTATCTGTAGTCCGATGGTGAGCTGAACATTGTGTCCTCGTCTGGACAAAAATAACCGTAATTATCGCATGATATTAATCGAGCGCGGAGCTGCCGGCTCCTCCGCTCCGCGAGATTATTGCAAATTCGTGCGCAGTGCTCTTTTGCAAAACGAGCCCATCTTTATCTCAGTGCATACGCACAGATTACCTCTGACCCCGATTGCCTATCGTTCACCTTCGCGCTGCACAGAGATAGCCGATCTCCTCGAAAAACGAATCGGTCGCTCGAGAAAGAGAACAAGAGGATATTCTGCTTCGCAGAACTTTCGAGATTGCCAAATGCCTCTCGTTGCGAAAAAATATTATCATATTATGGGAATTCTTAAACGACACGTGTCTTCTACTTTAAATGTTCTAAGTGAGTTATTAATATCATTTTTCGTTTTAAAGTTAAGAGAGTTGAAAAAGGTCAAACGTTAGTTGTTTGTAATAACGAATATAGAAGAATCACCAGATAAACGAGAATGACATCTGCATCACGGAGATAATTGTTTCTTATTTTATCTAGTTTATCCTGAAAAATCATGTGATCGTGGGACAACACGGCATTTTGAGCAACTTTATGAGATTTTTGTTTAATTTTATTATACATTTCACTAATAAAATTTCAAAAAATTCTCATAAAATTACAACGAAGAAATGTGAATCGCCAGTAGTTAATTAACGGTAAAAAAATGGTTAGACTTTGGGGGCTGGCAAATGGTTTATTTATTTAAATCCGACGTTTCGACCATACGGGTTGTGGTGCTTTTCATTGTTCTCCGAGTGATGCCCAGAGATGGATGTCAAACCCCCTGTTTTTAGTTTAGTACACCGAGAAAAACTTTCATCGGATAAATCTATTAAATAGTGTATCCGATGGTTAATTTTACTGATTACGTTTTCCCATTAAATTATGGATACATCCGATGAAATTTATCCGATGAAATGCAGTTACCGACGAAATTTGATTGAAAAACCGACTATATTTTTCATCGGATATACAATCTAATTGGATATATCCGTTTGTTATGTAATTGGATTACTCGATTATATTTAATAGGACTTTTTTCCAACAGTTCTTTTTATCTCATAAAATTCTCCGAAACGCCGCGTTGCCCCGCGATCGCATGACTTTCAGGACTTAAATTTTACAAGAAAATTCCGCGTACGGCGCGTAAAGCGGCGGACTCGCGCCCTTCTTGCAACGCCGCCGTTTTAATTACGGACAACAAACATTTTCTTGGCGAGTGCATTTTTTCCGCGGCGCGCCGCGAGCGAACCGAAGCGAGTCGAGCCGAGCGGAGTCGAGAGTTTCCAACGAGTTTCACCGATCGGCGCGAGAAAGATTTGTATCACGAGTATCGGAGGCATTATGACGCGAGCGTTAGACAGGCCGGGAAGAGGGGGGGGGGAGGGGGAGATAATAAAAACTCGGGCGATCGATGGACCGATCGTGCGTTTCGCGACTAGTTTCGAATGAACTTATCAAGAGCCGCTCGAGCGAGACCCCGGAATCGTCGATCATTATCCGCTCGCCCGTAATCGCCGATCAAGAGGTTAATGGGACGGGATTTAGCAACTTTGGCGAAGGGGCCAGGTTTCGAGAGCCCCCCGGCCGGGCACTCTCGGCCGCCTCGATCTCGCTCCTCTCCCGGATGATAAAGCGGCCGCGCGGCACCGCGTCTTTGCTCTCGATCCTTGGGAAAATTTACTTTAAATAAAACTCGAGTTTTCAAAAGTAACCTTTCAAATCGAAGAGTTTACTTAAGAAGTTTTGGAGTCATTTTGGAGACTTGAAGCAACTTTTGGATAGCCAAGCCTGTCGAAGTTCCCGCTAGAGGGCCGCGCGACATAGCACTTTCTCGTAAGAAGAAAACCGCGCGCGGTCTTATTATAAATTGTATCACATACTTTTCACGCAATTCGTAAAGTTTTCTTTCAAATTCTTAAAGTAAGTTTCAAGTTTAACCAAACTTAAACAAAAGTTTAAAGTGTACAAATTCACTTTTAATATTTCTTATTTTTCTAAAGTATAATAAAGCTGTAAGGTTTTCAATATATTTTCCCAAGGGAACGGCCGTCTCCCGCATATCGCGCGCGCGACGCAGGGGCCTCGTTTGCGAACGTTCGTAATTAATGCGTTTCTCCGTTGATAAATGAATTTGCCGATGCAGCGACGTTTACGCGCGCACCTGCGCGGCCGGGCCGCGCGACAACAAGATACGCGGCGAAGCCGCGCATTAAGACGTCGTCCGTCATATCTCGTGACGTATCGCTTCCGCGCGGGCAGCCCGGGGTCCGCGCCCAAATATTTGCGCCCCCGTCCTCCCCTCGTCCCCTTCTCGCGGGGAGAGAACCGCGAGGTGGGTTCGAGCGCGCGCGCCGTGCGGCGCGCACGTGTGTAAATACGTACAGATGCACGGGTGTGTTAACAAGTGTGTCGTAATCGGCAAGGTCGTCGGGAAACGCTGACGTTGACGTCGGCACCGACGTTGCGTTTCAACGACGCCGTTGACGACGGTGACAGCTGAAAAAGAGAGAAAAAAGGAGAGAGAGGGGGGAGGGAGGGAGGGAGAGGGAGAGAGAAAGGAAGAGAAGGCGCACACCGTCCGCAGAGGCCAATCAGCGCGTGTAACGTGTATTGTTTCGTTATGTTTTAATGTTACCGCTCGGCTCTCCGCGCGCGCCGCTATCGCGCTCGCGCGAATGGCCGCGATGTCTCGCGACGAGCCGGCGAGAGCTGAACGCCGCTGATCCCACTTACGCAATTTTCGCTCATATAGCACGCGATATCCGTCCGATGGATTCCGGCCGGCGGTCTATGCGATCTCGAATCGGCTTCTGAACGGTTCCGACGGATATTCATAGGCAGAGGAAAGCCCCCGATTATGAGATAGGCTTCTAATAAGAGAGATAGCAGTTTTTCAACATCCCAATTCAAATCTCGCAACTGTTACACAATCCAACATGAATAAATGTTTTATTAAACAGAGATTTTACTCCAAGAGCAATAAATGTACGGAGGGACCAACAGATGCCTGTGTTAATGTAGTAGAAACCCCGCTATCTCTTATTAAGAGCCTATCTCATAATAGGAGACTTTCCTCTATATTTGTGACGTCTCGAGCGTCCTCGAGCGGCGGCACTGTGTCGCCGGAGGATTTAAGGGAAATTCCAGACTTTACTTCCGGAAAGAGAAATGTTACGTCTTTGGGATCCGAAAGAAACTGTTTTAATCTTACGAGAAAAAGTATCGGCTGTCATTTGGATCAATCTCGAGGGAAATTTTACTCCTTTCCTCACATTTTGCGTGAGGTGATGCGAGATGATTCTGTGATAAGGTTCCCGGTATGTTAAGTATTTCTTCAGAGAAAAACTTGTCAAACGTTGCCTTTCACAAAACCGCGTAAATTAAACGTGAAAAATTTGTCGCAAATAATAGAAACGCCTTGTACGGTCGGGTTGGATCTTATTGTTGGTGCCAATAATATTGTTTGCGCATATATCTTTTTACGACACGGCACCGCGCGGCGATAAATTTCAATCTTCAGACACGATCCGAGTTTAAGACGAAGTAACATGCCTAATTAAATTGATAATTTAATCAGTCGACGTTAAACGAGCATCCTTTAGAAAACGAACTGTTGGGAATTTTGTGCGTGGAAAGAACTTAATTCCTATGCGCCGCGCGATTGTGGCTCAATTCCCGCGATCACTTCGGCAATTACTTGTCAAGGCGAATAAGCGTCACCCGCGATAATTCCTCGTAAATATTTCTACGCGCCGTCGTTAAGCGATACTGTCGGTGCGCAACGTAGGAGTTACTTTCCCTCGCTTTCGTCGATTTCATAACGCGGGACCGCTGACCGTCTTTATTTAATCGCACGCCGCGTACGATCAGCCGCTATTATCGCGTCGAACAATTGACGGTGCAAAGTGCACGCGGGATAAAATCCGAGAAAGACAGTGAGAGAGAGAGAGAGAGAGGGAGAGAATCATTATTTATTTAACGCTTTGAGACAAGTCGTAAAGCGTCTATTATTACAGAGAGCGATAAACTAAATCAAAAGTATAGATGTAAGTAGGACGAAGTAGAGAATAGAAAGAATGAATGCAAGAAATGTTAGAGTATGTGCAGTAGTATTGAAATCACTATACACTATTAACAACTCAAATTGAGAAAGAGAGAGAGATAATCTTTAAAATCTTTATTTATTAAACGCTCTGGGGCTCCCCTAGTCTCCTGAAGACCGAATCAGACTAGCAATTGTTGACTCACATTGAATCGCGATTGTCCTTTGGCCAATAAGAGCAAAGCAACCAGCGATTTAGTCGGCTCTCATTGGCTAGAAGACGATAGCCAATCCCAATTCGATCCGAGTCAACAATTGCTAGTTTGATTCGGCCTTAAAGCGTTAAACAATGTTACATAGAAAGATGAAGAATGATCATGAGAGAGAGAGAGAGAGAGAGAGAGAGAGAGAGAGAGAGAGAGAGAGAGAGAGAGAGAGAGAGAGAGAGAGAGAGAGAGAGAGAGAGAGGAGATATAGAATCTTTATTATATTAAACGCCCTGGTACATGTCTCCTAAAGTGTTAGACAATGTTACTTAGAAATAAGAATATAGAAGATTAGAACGTAGGAAAATGAATGATGATGATGAGAGGGGAGAGGGAGAGGGAGAGGGAGAGAGAGAGAGAGAGAGGGGGGGGGGAGAGAGAGAGAGGGAGTGTGTGTGTGTGTGTGTGCGCGCGTGTGCGTGTGCGTGT